>NC_048433.1:18600239-18731151 GCF_004353265.1 Vitis riparia
AATAAGTACAAACAACCGAAATTATAACATCATATGATTGGTAATGCATTTTCGACAAATACCATAAAAAAAATATAATTTTTTTGTAGTGTAGCCAAACAAAGAACAACATATGAAGTACTTTGACATATATAGCATTACAGCCAACAGCTCCATCACATGGAATGGAACATTATAATATGTATGAGTAACACCTGCGTTCTAACTTGTTGCTCAGACGGTAAGCGATTTTTCAGAATACACGTTATGAGGGTAGGATGATAATATCAAAAGTCATTGGAGTTATCTGTCTCAAACACCACTTCAAGAAAAATATTTTAGTAGTCTTTTGGCTCACTTCTGAAAACAGAGAAGGAGATGACTCCGTTGTCTACCACCAAAATTCTACCGAATCAACCCTTAAGGTTGCGCCTATTAAACCCCCCAAAGGTTCAATGTCAATGCCTTAGAAAAGGTCTACATCCTTCCCGAAGCGCAATCACTTGATTCTAAGGAATTTTCCCCGAAGTCCCCAACTAGTGAAGAGATCCTTAACACGGGAATTGAGACATTGAATGGATCAATTCCCAAATGAACTCCTGGTGCAACATGATTCCCAAACTTATAATTGGTTCTAGAAACAGCCAGGGTTCCGATCACCATAATGGATATTAACAGACCAGAAAATCTTTGTATATCAATCAGACCAAACTCAGTCCTGGAAGTTTAGAGGCATTCCTCTCATCCATCAATCTTCTCACCCTCTCAACATCCCAAAACCTTCCAACACCAGCAAAGATGTTGGACAAAAGGACATAATCCCCCCCATATTTTCTCTCCATCTCTAATATCTTCCTTGTCACTCTTGCACCCATCTCAACATTACCATGAAAGCTGCAAGCACCCAAAAGCGTCCTCCAAATTGCAACATTAACCACATCATCAGGAATCTCCAAAGCCATCTTTTCTGCTTCATCTAGCCTCCCAGCCCTGCCCAACATGTCAATTAAGCCTCCATAATGCTTAACATCTGGCAACATTTGATATTCATTAACCATCTTTGTGAAAAACTTGAGCCCCTCCTCAACCAATCCTCCATGACTACAAGCATTTAAAACACTCAAGAATGTTATTCGGTTTGGTTTCAAACATTCTTTCTGCATTCTTTCAAAATTTCTAGGGCTTCTTTCGCCATTCCATGCATTGCAAATGCGGAGATTACTGATGTCCATGAGACCCCAAGTTTCTGCTCTTGGCAGCTATTTCTCCAAAGACCCTTGATGCACTCTCTATGCACCCACACTTTTCATAAGTATCTATAGAAGGGAAGTTCTAATTCTGATATCAGATGCATTTAACCCGCTTTTCTCTCCATACGTGTGGACCAATTGGCAAAGCTCAAGAGCCCCAAGATTTGAAATGGCTGGGAAAATGGCTAAAAGTGTTATTTCAGTAGGTTTGATACCCTCATCTATAAACATAGTGCGGAACAAAGCTAGAGCTTGCTTTGGTTGGTTCATCCGAGTGTATCTGTCAATAATAGTAGTCCATGAAACAACTGTTGGCATTGGCATCTCATCAAAAAGAGAACGAGCAAGATGAAGCTCACCCCATTTGGCTAGACCAGTAATCAATACATTCCAAGTGACAGAGTTTCTTACAGGCATTTCATCGAGCACTTGCTTAGCTTCAAGTAAAGCCCCACAGACTGCATACACGTTTAGCAAAACAGTATGTAAATAGACATGAAATTCAAATCCAGCCTTAAGAGTAAGAGCATGGAGTTGAAGTCCTCCCTTGCGGTGCTGTAGATAAGCGCATGCCTTGAGAAAGAAAGAAAAGGAGAAACTGTTGAAGGAGAGTAGAGGAGAGACATGATGGAGGCGGAGGTGCCTGAAGAGCAAGAAAGCTTCTTGGGGGAATATGCCAAGAGAATAGTGTCGAAGCAAAGTGTTCCAAGATGTAACATCCATACAGTGGTAATGTGCACCAGTGGTGATCAAGTGAGAGTGGAGTTGTTGCATTGCACTGCGTCTGGTTTGGTGTTTAAGAAGAAGAGAGAGCAAGTTCCTTTGTTGGAGATGGGCAGCCAGCTTGATTGTGAGACTGAGTGTCATTGTTAACAGTGGGCAATCCGGTTCCTATTATTCAACTGTGTATTTCCCTATAATAATAAAACTCCTCCTAATGCTTCAACCAATGGCACCAATAATCTAGCTTTGCTATCAATTCAAACACCCGTCAGCAGACTTTCCAGTCACCAGAGAACACTCGAAGAAATGGATCGCCCTGTCTTAATTAATCTACAAACCAAAGGTAGGAGTACAATATGGACACCAATAAGTTCCCATATATAGAGGGTTTTTTTAGCCCCCTTCATCTGCAGTTCAAGTTCTTTGCTGAGCTCTTCCTCCATTTTCCTGTTAAAAAACATGGATCGCCCTGTCTTAACTACAGGTTAAGAACCATCAATGAATTGCCCAAATGTAAGGATAAACAAGAAACCACAAGAAAAAGGGCCCATCAAGAAATTCAAGAGGGTCAAATGTTCATAGAGCTTGGTAAACATATGAACAACAATAGTGATAATAATAATAACAAAATGGCATCATATCCATATAATCTCATTGTTATCATGTTATCATACACAATAAAAATAGGGTCATACTTGTTCATCTGCTTGTGAATCTTCTTTTTATTTGTGGCACCTCCAGTGTGCTCAAGTTCTAATGACCACAGCCTATTTTTGTAAGCTGGCATCTTCTTGACCATGTTTACAGCCTGCAACGAGCAAAATTTATCAAAAAAAAAAAAAGGAATATCTAGAACTTCCTACAGCCTTTCTATATGAAAAATTACCAGTATGAAATAAAATTATTAACAGCAACCCTACTGATTATATGCATATTCCATCCTGCAGCTTAGTTCCAGCAGGACAGTACACTTCCAGTACACAGTTGTTCGGATCTCAAGATATGGGAGTAAAATTCATGTGGCTTCAATTTTTCAAGAGTCATTTAGCATGTTAATATTGAGCCTTTTCAATAATAATGTTTTCTGAAGAAGCACTTAATACATATATAATTATTCTAAAAACACTTCTATTAAAAGCGCTTTAAATAAAAATACTATCCAACATACTCTAAGAGCTTGTTCGACAGTAATTCTAGAAAGTGTTTATAACATTTCAAATACTTAAAAGTAATATTTTTTATAAAAATTTTCAATTATTAAAAATGTTAGAAATGCTTCCTAAAACCAGTATTAGACGTTTTCTAACTCTAAGTGACAAGATTTTTCATAAAGGAACATAATAATATCTATGAGTGAGACCTGTATTCTAACTTCTAATTAAACAATAAGTGATTTATGAGCATATACCTTAAGATGGTTGGATGATAACATCCAAAGTCATTGGTCTTTATCTGTCTCCAAACACCGTATGAATATATTCCAAGAAAAATATTTAACATTCTTTTGGCTTGCTTTTGAAAACAGAAAAGGAAATGAAGTCACTATTAGGTTGACACCTTCGTCTACCACCAAAATTCTTCCAAATCAATCCTTAAGGTCTTGCCTATTAAACCCCCAAAAAGGTCAATGTCATTGCCTTCAAAAAGGTCTAAATCCTTCTAGAAGCCCAACCACTTGATTGTAAGGAATTTCCCCTTGAGTCCCCAAATAGTGAAGAGACCCTTAACACGGGAGTTAAGACATTAAATGGATCAATTCCCGTATGAACTCCTGGTGCAACATGACTCACAAACTTATAATTGGTTCTAGAAACAACCAGGTCCTTAATCCTGATCACCACAATGGATATTAACTGACCAGAAAACCTTTCCAAACTTCCCTAAAAATGGCTTCTTTCTCTGTCAATCAGAAAAGGCTCAGTCCTGGAACTTTGGAGGCATTCCTTTCATCCATCAATCTTCTCACCCTCTCAACATCCCAAAACCTTCCAACACCAGCAAATATGTTGGACAAAAGGACATAATCCATTTAATCCACTTTCTGCATTCTTTCAAAATTTTCTAGGGCTTCTTTTGCCATTCCGTGCATTGCAAATGCGGAGATTACTGATGTCCATGAGACCCCAAGTTTCTGCTCTTGGCAGCTATTTCTCCAAAGACTATGCACCCACACTTTTAATAAGTATCTATAGAAGGGAAGTTCTAATTCTGATTTCAGATGCATTTAATCCACTTTTCTCTCCATACGTGTGGACCAATTGGCAAATCTCAAGAGCCCCAAGATTTGAAATGGCTGGGAAAATGGCTAAAAGTGTTATTTCAGTAGGTTTGATACCCTCATCTAAAAACATAGTGAGAAACAAAGCTAGAGCTTGCTTGGGTTGCTTCATCCAAGTGTTTCCGTCAATAATAGTAGTCCATGAAACAACTATTGGCATTGCCATCTCATCAAGGAGAGAACAAGCAAGATGAAGCTCACCCCATTTGGCTAGACCAGTAATCAAGACATTCCAAGTAACAGAGTTTCTTACAGGCATTTCATCGAACACTTGCTTGGCTTCACGCTGCATACACGTTTAGCAAAACAGTGTGTACATAGACATGAAATTCAAATCCAAGCTTAAAAGTAAGAGCATGGAGTTGAAGTCCTCCCTCGCGGTGCTGTAGATTAGCGCATGCCTTGAGAAGGAAAGAAAAGGTGAAACTGTCGAAGGAGAGTGGAGGAGAGACATGATGGAGGCGGAGGTGCCTGAAGAGCAAGAAAGCTTCTTGGGGGAAGATGGCAAGAGAATAGTGTCGAAGCAAAACGTTCCAAGATGTAACATCCATACAGTGGGAATGTGCACCAGTGGTGATCAAGTGAGAGTGGAGTTGTTGCATTGCACCGCGTCTGATTTGGTGTTGAAGAAGAAGAGAGAGCAGGTTCCTTTGTTGGAGATGGGCAGCCTGCTTCATTGTGAGATTGAGTGTCATTGTGGACAGCGGGCAATCCGTTTCCTATAAGGTTGCTACTCACTCACGCATGTGGATGATATTGTTATCATACATAAAAATGGCTCACCTCCAAGTCATAAATTTATTATATAAAAATTAAAATTAATATATGCATTCATTTATCATATTTATGTAAATTTTTATTTAATTATTGTTTCAATAAAATTATTTAAATCAAAATTTGTTATGATGACTTAAATATCAATTCATTTAATGTTTAAAAATAATTTTAAATTACTCATTTTTAATAATTAGTAATGAATGGTATTATATTTTTAAAATTAGTATCATTGAATAAATTTTTTTAATACAAATATTAAAATTTCATTTTATTCACTAAAAAGTAATTATTTTTGCATAATAACATGTGATACCGGTAAAATTGACCAGAAGAAATAATGCTTTAAAAGATAATTGGTAATAACGATAAGGTTTTTTAGATATAAAAATTTTACAATATATGTAGTAGAAAATTTATAAATTATTCTAAAGTTTGTATTATAGTTCATAACGCTATAAAATAATTGAAAATATCTAAAATTTATATTAGAAGACGGTGTTTTGAGAACAAATAATGTGTGTACGGAATTTAAAAAAAAAATTGTTTTTTGTATTGAGCAGTTTCGAATAGGCCCTGATCTCTCTACTCAAAACATCAACTCTTAAGCAAGGAAAACAGGGTAATTCCCCTCAACTACTCAAGGCTGTGTTTGGTTGGAAAAGTGTGAAGATAAATCGGAGAAAAAAAAAAAAAGCTTGGGGAAGGTGGGTTGGGCGTATCAGTCACTGCTACTCCCTCTACTGGTTTGATTGAGTTATTTATATTTTGGTATGTATGTTGGAAACCGTTTTGTATTTTTAATAAAATAAAATAAAATAAAAAATATATATTTTTAATTATGACCCATTTAAATATTATTATTTTTTAAATAAATGAAACATAGGATCACATCTCTTATGAAATAACCACCCATATCTACAAATGTGAGATATATGATTCGATTGAAAACTACCTAATCGGGAAGAAGAGAAAAAGAAAATATAGATATACAATATTAATTCCAAAAGTGAGAAAAAAAGTCACTGGTTTACAAAAATAAGTTTGTGAGTTTCATCGGTGCATGGACATAAAGTTTTGTAAATACTAGCTAACTAATCATTATTTTGTGTGAATCTGATTGTCATGACTACAGATACGATATTAGATTTTCATCTTATTATTTGTAACTGTTAGAGATTTTTCATCGTACAATGTAATCCCCAAAAATAGATTCACGTCCACTCTAAAAGGGGCATTTTGGTTAATCGTCTTGATGTGGAATGGTACACAAACTGAAAATTGCTTCCCAGATGGGAAGGAAATTGGACTAGAGGAGTTGAAGAATGAAGTTAATCAACATAGTAACCTCGTGACACCCTTGGGTTGCTGCAGCCATCTTAGAGGGAAATTAATTACTTAATGCTCATTTATGAGTTTAAAATTTAGATGCCATTAAATTAAGAGGGATAAAATCATAATAAGTCTTTGTCCTTGCCTGGAGGATAGGTGCGAGAGTTTTTGTACCTAGTTGTGACATAAGGTATGAGGAGTACCCTATTGTAAACTTTACTGAAGCACCAATTCCCTCACTCGATCCCAATGGTGAGCATATATTTATGGCTACTTTGTTTAGCAATTGCTTATAGGGAATAATGTTTTGTAGGTAGTCTATAAAGAAAAGTTAGGATCAAAATAGTTTTGATATATAGATAATTAACAGATGCAAATTTGATCTCTATAAAATTTGCTTTTTCTTGTTGCTTAACCTTATGCTTCTTTTGGAGCATAGAGAGTAGGAAAAAGAGAAACTAAAGAGGAAGAAAAGGTCATGGAAGATCAACAACACTAGTCATCGTGAATCAAATAAGAAATTTTGGATTCCTTGCAGTTTTTCATTTAAAAGAAAATGATCATGATTAATTCTTTTGCTTTGACAAAGGTGGGAAAGGAAGGAAAACAAAATGGGTGGGGATAGGCACAAGCATATCAGCAATTCTACTAGTGGTGGTGGTGTTCAGCTCTTGTGTTTACTATGTGCGGAGAAGCAAGGAAGGAGATAAAGGTAGTTCTATCTCCCTTTCTCCTTCCATTCTCATTTTTAAAAATGAGTTGTTGTTCTATGTCTTGTAGAGGAGAAAGAAAGCAAGGGAGAGGTTGTTTTACTCGACTTTGATGGAGGAAGATTCAATTATGATTACCCAAGTGAAAATTTACAAGGAGATACCCTAGCAAAATCCAATGACCTCCCTTTGATTGGGTTAGAGCTCATACATAAAGCTACACAACATTTTTCGGAAGAAAATAAGCTTGGACAAGGTGGGTTTGGCCCAGTATACAAGGTAATTAAGCTTGTTGTTGGACATTTAATCTTTAAAGCAGCCAATAGCCATTGCCTCTCATCATACATAGGTATGAAGTTTGAAAAAGAAATAGTATTATGAGAGGATTAGTAATTGATGAACTATTAATTTCAAATAGGCATTTTGCTTTTCTTATTATGAAATGTTGATTCCAGGGGACATTAGCAGATGGAAGGGAAATTGCTGTTAAAAGGCTCTCCAGAACTTCTGGTTAAGGACTTGAGGAATTCAAGAATGAAGTTACCTTAATTGCCAGGTTACAATATAGAAATCTTGTGAGACTCTTGGGCTGCTGCTTAGAGGGAAATGAATCCCTGCTCATTTATGAATACATGCCTAACAAAAGCCTAGATGTCTTCCTCTTTGGTATGGCCCAATTAATTTTTCAAGTGCATTGTTGGTTTATATATATATATACATGTCATGAAGAGAGTTTAATTATGAAAATATGATGGTTATCTTGAATTTAGTTTGTTTACTTCATTGTCAGATTCAACTACAAGTGCTCATTTGGATTGGAAAACCCGTCTTAACATCATCAATGGAATTGCTCGGGGCATTTCATATTTGCATGAGGATTCTCGCCTTAGGATCATCCATAAGGACCTAAAGCCTAGCAATGTGTTATTGGACTCTGACATGAACCCGAAAATCTCCGATTTTGGAATGGCGAGGATCTTTGCAGGAAGTGAGAATGGAACTAACACTGCTAGAATAGTGGGATCATAGTAAGTACACTCTTTTAATTTTCAAAATTGTGTTCTATATATATTGCATGTTGTATTCCAACTTTTATTGAACTTGTATTTCCTCTTTATCCTTGAGAGTGGATACATGGCTCCAGAGTATGCCATGGAAGGGTTATACTCCATTTAGTCTGATGTTTACAGTTTTGGAGTTGTCTTGCTTGAGATCATAACTGGGAGAAAGGATGCTGGTTTCCATCTCTCTGGAATGGGTCCAAGCCTCCTATCGCATGTAAGTTTATTTAGAGTAGTTGCAATGTAATCGCCAAATGAAAAAATGTGATAACATGTTAGTATCATGTGATCTAGAGTTTCTTAAAAATTCACCTCCTGAACTCATTTGATTGCACTGGAATTGACTACAAACCGAGTTGAATAATTAGACAAAATATATAAATAAAAAGAAAAACGAAATTTCATGCCTATCTACCCTTCTTTCTTCTATCATCACTTTATTATTTTCCTCCCAATTTTCAATACGTCATCCATTTTATTTTTCCATGATTTGTTTCTTTGACCTTTTCCTACCATACAAACACTCGTGATGAGCGAGACCTCCATTGTAAGTATTGCTTAGCCTAACCCCGCTAAATGATGATGCAGGCATGGCAGTCGTGGAATGAAGGGAAAGGGTTGGAGTTGATGGATCCATTATTGGGTGATTCATGTTGCCCAGATGAGTTTCTGAGATGCTACCATATTGGGTTATTGTGTGTTCAAGAAGATGCATCTGACAGGCCAACCATGTCATCTGTCATTGTAATGTTAAAAAGTGAAAGTGTAAGCCTTCGACAGCCTGAAAGACCTGCCTTCTCTGTGGGGAGATCCACCAATCAACATGAAACAGCAAGTGGTAGCAGTTCTTCTGTCAATGGTTTAACAGCTTCTATT
This sequence comes from Vitis riparia, assembly GCF_004353265.1. Classification (NCBI taxonomy): domain Eukaryota; kingdom Viridiplantae; phylum Streptophyta; class Magnoliopsida; order Vitales; family Vitaceae; genus Vitis; species Vitis riparia. Next base: position 18,609,223 of record NC_048433.1, read on the forward strand.
GCTTTGCCTCGATGATTTATAGACTTTTCCACTGGTTAGATGCTCTTACCAGCTCATGCGTCAAGCTTTTGAAATAGATAGAGAGTATTTATATCTTGGATTTGATTATTGTATTATTTAACAAAGCATGTAATAATATCCAAATTTCAGCAATATCCCTGATTTGATTTCCTGTTTCTATTTTGAAATTTTATGTTGCATTCTTATCGGTCGGTCCATGGTGGTACTAGATTAATTCTTCAGAGGGTTCCTAGGATTGATCTAATCTGTTGATCAAGTCTTTCATCAAACTCTGTCAAGTTGATCATGGTTAAGCTACCTAGTTTTGGATTCAAAACATTTGGAGGATTTGGTCATGTATTCAAAGAATTTTTGAGTATTTACTCAAACAAATTTGGGTAGTGGGTTATAATTACATCATGTTAACATTAAGTAAATGGATCAAACAAATTTAAATAAGCAAAAGTTCCTTTAACCAGAAATACATCTAATAAATAGGTAAACAGTCAAGTCCTATCAACTCCACTAATTTCATGCAAGTTGCATCACTAATTATCAAAAGCTGAAATTTGAGAAATTAGGTGGGCCAACTACAAGGAACAGTACTCTTATTATTTTTCAAACATAAACAGGCCTAGAGCTAGCTATTTTCTTCCCTTATGAGATGATGGTACACTAGAATAGTCTTCTCTTCCAGGATTCCATGTAAAAATGCCCTTAATTATGGTCCCTACCTCTTGAAAATCTTCGTCTTATAGAGTATTTGTCAACATAGGTGGGCTAACTAGAAAGAACAATCATCTTATTACTTTTCAAACATAAATAGCCCAAGAGCATTTTCTTCCCCCATATGAGATGATGGTACACTAGGAATGGTCTTCTCCTATAGGATTATTCCATGTAAAATGCCCTTAATTATGGTCCCTACCTCTTGAAAATCTTCGTCTTATAGAGTATTTGTCAACATAGGTGGGCTAACTAGAAAGAACAGTAATCTTATTACCTTTCAAACATAAATAGCCCAAGAGCATTTTCTTCCCCCATATGAGATGATGGTACACTAGGAATGGTCTTCTCCTATAGGATTATTCCATGTAAAATGCCCTTAATTATGGTCCCTACCTCTTGAAAATCTTCGTCTTATAAAGTATTTGTCAACATAGGTGGGCTAACTAGAAAGAACAGTAATCTTATTACTTTTCAAACATAAATAGCCCAAGAGCATTTTCTTCCCCCATATGAGATGATGGTACACTAGGAATGGTCTTCTCCTATAGGATTATTCCATGTAAAATGCCCTTTATGGTATAGAGACTAGTTGAAAATCTTCGTCTTATAAAGTATTTTTCAAATTAGGTGGGCTAACTACAAGGAACAGTAGTACTCTTATCATTCTTCTCTTGTGAAATGATCGTACACTAGGAATGGTCTTCTCCTATTTGATTCTATGTAAAATGCCCTTAATTATGGTACAAATTAAGACTTTTTGAAAATCTAATATATGCACAATGCACTTACAATATTGTTCACAACTTTGACAATTCTACAATTCCAATTTCCATTTCACACATCAACAATGATCAAACTTAACTATGTTTCCATTATTTTGAAAACTTAACTATATATATATATATATATATATATATATATATATATATATATATATATATATATATATATATCTCATGAACAACACTAATTTCAGTTCCAGTAAGAGTCTTGAAATTTAAGAGGGGATATGCTTTGCATTAATGTGAATTTCATCACTTTTAAATCACTGCAAGTTGCCCCTAAAATGTTGGTCACACTTCATGCTGACATGAAGTGGTGCTTGATCTCATTTAATGAAGAAAATTAATTAATTATTCAAGTTGATCAACATGGTTTAGTAGCTGGTCATATTGTAACATGTTAGCCAGTCATGCATGACAGATGGATGTTGTAAAATGCTGTTAAATTTCTGTCATAGTTTCTATATGCAGTATGAGTTTTACCATTTTTCTGTAGATACTGCAGCTGAATCCTAACTTCATATTAATTCCTCCACAAGATAAGAAAAGATAGCACATGTGATCAGAATTTGGTTTGACTTCATGATTATCAGATTCAACAGAGGTGTGCAACTAGATTGGAAGGGCATTTCATATTTGCATGAGGATTCTTGGCTTAGGATCATCCACAGGGACTTAAAGCCTAGCAATGTTTTATTGGATGGTGACATGCAAGGATCTTTGCATGAAGTGAGAATGGAACTAACACTGGTAAAATAGTGGGATCATAGCAAGTACATTCTTTTAATTTTCAAAAATGTGTTCGGTATAGATTGTTGTATTTCAACTTTTATTGAACTTGTAATTCCCCTTTATCCTTGACAGTGGGTTCATGGCTCCAGAGTATGCTATGGAAGGGCTATACTCCAGTAAGTCCGATGTTTTCAGTTTTGGAGTTCTTTTGCTTGAGATCTTAACTGGGAGAGAGAATTCTGGTTTCCATCTCTCTGGAATGGGTCTAAGCCTCCTATCATATGTAAGTTTATTTAGGGTAGTTGCATTATAATCTCCAAATGAAATAATGTGATAACATGTTAGTATCATGTGATCTGGAGTTCCTTAACAATTCACCTTCTCTCATTTGATTGAACTGGAAATGACTACAAACTGAGTTGAATAATTATATAAAATAAATAAATAAATAAAAAGAAAAATATTTCCTGCGTATCTACCATTCTTTTTCTATCCTCACTTTATTTTGCTCCCAATTTTCAAAACTTCATCCATTTTATCTTTCCATGATTTGTTTCTTCAACTTTTTCTTGCCACACAAAATTGGGTTTCAACTAAAAAAAATTGGATTCTTTTTTCACTTGAAATGAGCTAGATCTCTATTTGTAAATTTCTTACCCTAACCCCACTAAAATATGATGTGTTATTGTTGGATTAAGGGTATAAGGAAGACAACGTAATTTACCTAGCCTAAAAAAAGCAATCAAAGAACAGAAAGAGGAAATAAAAACTTATCGTTGGCTGAGGCATGACAATGGACTATCCTTAAAGTAAATTTACGTTCCTCAAAGACTAACTCAGTGTATTAGAGAATTAGTGATCTACTTTCAGGATTCAACAACCAATGGAATCTCGCCTTAGATGCACCGTAGCCAAGATTTGTATAGCCTGGTTTTGAAATAATCCTCAAGATAGGTGCACGCATGCAGCAACCATAGTGAAAAACGTGGCCACTGCAGTGTAGATGGATGTAGGCTTGGGAGTGCAACAGGTGTGACAGGCTTGGGTATGCAGCAGGTGCCGCTGTTGCAGTGGTGAATGGGTGCTAGATCAGGTGTGGCTACTGTAGTGGTGATGATTTTATTTTGAATTAAAAAAATAAAATTGAAAATAATTTTATTTTGAATTTTGTAAAAAGTACCCCACACCAACGTGTAAGATGCATGCGCGGATGCGACGCGCATTATGGGATTCTAGCCCGAATGCCCCTACACCTATCCAGGATCCCATTAAGCTAAGGAAGGTGGGTTAGTTAATATACCCACTAGAGATGTTCTCCTTATGTGGGACAATAAAAAATACTAAAACACATCTCTTTTCTATTCACTCTTCCCACAATGAAGGCATGGCAACTATAGAATGAAGGAAAAGGGTTTCATAGAGAATATTCTCTCCATTGCATACTCTGGAGCCATGTAACCACTGTTCTGAGCAGTGAGCATTACCGTGTTTTCGGCTAACTTTCATTCTTTTAAATTTTTAGCTGAAAATATAGCAATATATTAACTGACTTACTATGTTCCCACAATTCTTCTGGTGTTGGCTGCATTTTGTTTTCACAAAAAATCCTCGCCATGCCAAAATCTGAGATCTTTGCAACCATGTCATGGTCTTGTAAGACATTGTTGGGCTTTAGATCCCTGTGAATGATTTTAAGCTGGGAGTCCTCACGAAGATAAAGAAGTCCTCCGGCGATTCCATTGATGATGTTATGGCGTGTCTCCTAATTGAGTTGTGATCCTTTCTCTTCATCTGAAATTAAAAGGCCAAGATATCTGCAAAGTAAAAGGAATATGGTGCAAGGAACAAACCAAATATGAAGATGTCAAGGCTTTTTTTGGGCATGAACTCGTATATGAGCAGCTTTTCGTCTCCCCCTATGCCACAGCCCAAGAGTCTCACAAGTTTTCTGTGCTGAGGTTTTGCAACTAGTATGATCTCATTCTTGAACTCCTCCGCCCCTTGCCATGATTTTCTTGACAGTCTTTTAACTACTATCTATTTTCCATTTGGTATCACACCCTGAAAGGCTCTATTTGAATTTTCACACATCAGAAAAAGGCATCTAGGCCCATGAAGCTCAACCAGCTGGGCCACTTAACTAGAAGAGGAGTTACCTTGAAAACAGTGCCAAATCCACCCTCTCCGAGCTTGTTTGAGTCTAAAAAGTTCTGTAGCTGCCTTGACAGTTGCTAAGTCCATGAAGGGCAATTCCCGAGGACCGAGTAAACTGCCTTCTTGTATCATTGCAACTGTAGTGGGGGTCGCCAACTCATGTAATAATGTATGTTGGCTTTTCTCATCATCTACAAAGAAATTTAATAGATTGTATTTCCAATATTAGCCAAGAGGGGCTTTCCATTTTGATAAGCATACCATTTTGTGTTGCCTTCCTCCCCCGACGATAGAGAATGCAGGAGCCGATAAGAACTGCTAGTGCAAATATTGGTAAACAAATGACCAACACAAGCATCCACAGCTTCCATTCCCCTGCTGGACAAAGCTTGAATCTTATGTAGGTTCCATATATCATATGAAGGACTATAAAACCAAGCAGGGAATCAAGGTCTGATGATAAAACCTTTTTCAGACAACTCTGTAAATCTAGAAAAGGTAGATGTGGAGCATTATTTTACATAATAACCCAGTTGAAGCTTGACATTTGCCATCCTAAATTTGATACAATATAAATAATCCTTGGCGAATACAGAAAAATTAACTACATGAACACAATGAATCATCTATACATGCAAATCAATACCATCTAGGGAAATCAATTCATCTATGAGGTGGTTAATTAAAGATTCAGGGAACTTACCGTGGACAGTTGGGACTTTGTAAAAGTGGTACGCCTCAAACCTCATGTTACAACTCCTACTAAGAATTGTCCCAACTTCATGAGTTTTGAAGCAACCTGAAAGATCTCCAAATGCAGACACCAAAGAGTTACTACAGAAACCCCCAGGTTGGTCCCTGGTACACTATACAAGTCCATATATAGTAAGATTCCTCAACAATTTGGTTTCTCCAACTGCAAACATGAGCTTAGCATGATCAAATGCAGCATCATTTGTAAGGTTCCTCATTAAATCCTTCAAAACACTAGAAAAATGGCCTGGATCAGAAACATTTTTCTTCTGAGAATTTGAATCTGGATATTTTCCAGTATAAACCTTTACGCTGAACATCTGGTAGGAATATTGGACTTGGCAAAATTCATACTATATAATTGCCTCTTCACTCTTGCAAACCTTCATGATTTCTTGGCTTGCATTCTCCACACAGTTCTTACAATCCTTAGCAGCAACATCCCCTCTACATAATGCTCTTCCATGAACCTGATTAATATTACTTCCAACAGAGGTACTGTTAAAACCTGTGAGATTTGTATTGGAACTTTGGAAGATAGAGACCGGAGAAGGCCCTTCATTGGGTGTGTTGGTCTTATTTGAACAAACTTTATCGAGAGGATCTCCAGTAACAGGGGTAAGGAGTAAAACCAGGGAGTGAAGCAACAATAGCATAGCTGAAAGCGAATCTTTATTGGTCTTCATATTTTTGGAGCACATTGGATCACACCTTTCCCCAAAAAGTAGGGAAATGAAGATTATAAAAGTGTTAGCACGTCTCAACAAATTGAGCTCTAATCATGCTAAATAACCTTAATCATGCTAAATAACCTGTCATCTTTTGAACAAAAGGGTGTGGCTAATGTTGGCGTATAGTTGAACAACATTTTGAAGAAACAACCATACTTGAAGCAGGAAGCTGCCAGGAAAAAAAGTTGAGGGTAGGACCAAGTATGCTATATGATGATGGCAATTAGGCAGAGATCATCAATAAATTTCAAAATCTTGACCAACCATTGTTGTATAAAGAACTCATTATCACATTATTTTCCAAAGTTTATCATAAATAAATCTCAGTAAGCCGGTTCTTCTCCCCTTGGTATGTGAAAAAAATAATCGTTTACTATCAGGAGATTTCAAGAAGGGGCTTATTGATTAATGGGAAATTCATGGTCCATAACCTGCAGGAACTGAGTAATTTACTAGAAATAATAGTAGTTGGGTGGCTATATTGGGTGAGATTAATCTAATACACAGAAGACAAGTTTTCTGGTATGACCAACTTGGATTGAGAAGTCAAGGTCTTCCTGCAGCTTTATGGTACTAAACCTTCAACACCATAGGATGAGACACTGGGCTAGCTAGCACATGATACTAATGCATAGCAGAGTATCTAGAGAGATGTTATACCAAGTCCAAAAGGGACCTGACATTTGGTTTCAGATACAATTTGAACACGTATTTTTGAGGTCGTCCTAAGAGTTATTATGTCTCCACTTGCAAGCTCAATTGGATCACCCCAATGCCTCTTTCCAGAATCAGGATGGTTGATAGATTGGGAATTCAAGAGTGTTCCATTTGAGGCTACCCATGTCCACCGGTTCCCACTTCAATTTATTTAAATTCCAGTTTATCAGAGCATACTTCCCTTTCCGTCATAAACAACAACTCCATCTTTATTTCCAATGCCAAGGGCAGAAACGGCAGCGGCAAAAGCTTTCTCTGATGGCAACATGTGTGGCAGATTTGTGGTTTGATCTGATATGTCATTAACATCAAAGAAAAAGGGCACCTGGAATGTGGGCAACCTGAAACTCCTGAAGTGGATTTCTCTGCTCATCTGGCATGTACCAGAACGCATCCAGCACCTTCAATACCACCAGTGGGACATCTCAATATTACACAGTCATATCTGGTGTTTCATAACGGTGCATGGATGAGCATAACTCCGGTCAAGACTCGTCAGTCTGATAGTCAAAGAACCTTTTGCCCAACAAGATTCTTTTCAAATGAGGAGACAACTTTTCTTGTGTCACATGGCAATAGTATCAGGCAACGCATCAACTCAGCAACTGCACACTCAAGACCTTCTTACCCTGATGAACACGTCATCTTTGTGCCTAGGTGTTCACCAAGCACTCTCCTACTGAAAATGATCCTCTGTAACTCCTTGCTTCCAAAGATGGAAATGAGAAAAATAACGCACTCCAGGTATGGGTACCAGAAACAGGGTAGACAGCAAAAACAGAGTGCAAGCAATAGGAACAACATGAATTCATACAAGCCTCATTTCATATATTAATCAATGAGCTCATATGAGGGTGGGTGAAATCAAATGAGTACCAAATAAAAATCAAAACAAGGTTACAGATATCTCATGGGGAAACTGAAACAGAGCCAAACGGGTCCTCAACAAAAATCATTAAAAAGAGAGATATGAGCATGTTTACTCCCAACCAACAAACATCATCCAATAATCAGCAGCAAAAAGAAAGGGAAGGAAAGCTTACCAGTTGAAGCAAACGGAAAATCACAATAAACATACCTGAAAGTGATCCTCTCCGACTTGGTCGGCAAGAAATCAGCAAGCCATCATTCTTCTTCCTCTCCTGGTTCTTTTCTTTCTTCTCCTTCCCAGTTTGTCTCCCCCTCTTGAGCTACTCTCTGTTCTCTCCGCCCCTCTCCTCCTTCAAAGTCACAGCCTACGCCCTCCTCTCTCCTCTAGACTTGCCTCCCCAGGAAAAGCTCTTGCTGAAAATATCTCCTGCCCAGTAACTGTCTCCCAACGCACCTCCTCCTCTCTGCCAGAATCTCTTCTCTCCCCTACGCTCCTCCTTGCAGCAACAAAAACATCACCCACCCAAATAACGGCCTGCAGCTTTTTCCATAACCCAGCTCCTCCTCCTGAATATTCTCTTTACAGGTGTCGCCTCTTGATAGCTCCCATCAAAGCACTAGTGTGATTCTTTAGTAGCTAATCAGGAGGCAACACATGGCTCAGGAATAGTCCTCCTGGCAAGAAGTATGACCTGCAAAAAAAAAAAAAGGGAATTTATGTAACCATACACCAAGGGGCAAAATTTTGCCTTTTGGAAACTTTACTTTTTACTTTTCAAATTTAGTGAATTTTGTGAAAAATAAACAACCTTTCATACACTGTAATAGTGATGTTGAGACCCTTCCAAAAATACCCTCCTATAGTTTGACATCTCTCCTAGTTGGATAAGTTGCTTGTTGTCCACTTAAGCCAATGACATGGCTCAGTTACATGTCATCGGCCAGCTAGATATTCCACATGGATTGATGTTTTAAACAATATTTACCCCCAAATATCTTCTTATGTCTTCAACCAAACCCTAACACCAAAAACCCATGTTCTTTCTTATTCGTACACAGACACAACCCATCACAAGGCGAAAGGATCCATAAAAAATCTGGTAGGTTCTCAAATCGCGATAACCCATCAACCCCAAACGAACCTCCAAACTTGATCTCTTATTTTGTTTCTCCTCCATCACCATAAGGAAGACGACATCTTCATTTTCCCACCAAACATCAATCTGAAAACAAAAGTCCAAGTGCGAATCCCTTAACAAAGGCCAGGTAGACAAAAAAACCCATTTTCTTCTTCTTATTTCAGGAGTGACAGTCATTTTTCTCCTGGTTGTACTTCTTATTTTGCTTTTACATCCAAAAAAGAGAAAGAAAGCAATTGAGAGAACGAGATAACGAAGAATAAAAATATTGTAGTTGCATTTAACTTTTAAAGCAAGGGTTTTTCCAGGTGAGATATATATATATATATATATATATGTTATTAAATTTTGTAATAACTTTATATTTTGATTTGTCATTTTGATTCTTTGAGATTTGAATAATGTCATAGTTATGTGATTTGTGCAATTTTGTGATTTAAACTTGATTACATTGCATATTTCTACATGTTCAATGTCCATTAATATTGTATCTAAATTTATATTTTAATTTATTTAGGGTTTATTTGAAATGAAATATGGCATAAAATTTGATAAATGATGGGAAAATGAGATGGTGGTAAGCTATATTGATTTTGTTTTATTTTCTGAATTGTTGTGTTTGTGTTGTATGTGGTTGTTGGGAAGAATACGGAAAAGAGAAGAAAAATATGACTATTGCATGTGAAGGGAATACAATTTTTAGGAATGTTCAAACAATTTGTTGTTTAATGTTGTTTATATAAGATTCGAGATGTTTTGTTGTTTAATGTTGTTTATCTGGGATTCCAAAATGAGTAATTTGAGTGATCTTTTATAGTTGTTAATTGGTGAATCTAATGCATGGGAAAAGAATTCATGTTTAGTCATGAGTAGATGAATATAAACTTTAAAAATGATTGGGATTAAAGTTTGAATAAATTTCTTAATAAAAGTTTTGAATTTGTAATGAATAAGGGTTGAATTGAAGAAGAAAATAAAACAAATTTAGTAAAGCGGGCATGAATTTATGTGGGAATTAGGGAAAATAGTATTGGAGCCTTAGGTTCAAAATTGATGGTCACAACCACAAATATGAAATTTGTTCTATTTATGTGTGTAGTGGTCATAGTAAGGGTCTACCCTTGGATGAAGGGGTTGGCCGTAATTTAGTTAATGACATTTGGATGAAATTATTGTTTTCGTAAGAGGTTGTAGTAAGTGAATTAAAGGTTGACCCATTTGTTTGGAGGTAGGCCCTTAGTTGTAAATATTGTTGTGGTTTAATCTAGATAGTAGGCAAAATAAAGGCTGACCCATTTGTTTGGAGGTCGGCCCTTGGTTGTAAACATTGTTGTGGTTTAATCTGGGCAGTGGGCAAAATAAAGGTTGACCCATTTTTTTGGAGGTCGGCCCTTGGTTGTAAACATTATTGTGGTTTAAGTTGGGCAGTGAGCAAAATAAGGGCTGGCCCAATTGTGTGGAGTTCGGCCCTTGGTTGTAACATTGTTGTGGTTAAATTTGGGCAGTGGGCAAAATAAAGGTCAACCCATTGTTTGAGGGGGTGGCTCGAAGAGAGTGACATTAGCACAATTTGGCTTGAAGAGTTACCAAAACAATGGTTAGCCCATGAATTGAGAGGTTCACTCCCTAACTTATATAACATAGCAAATTACTACGAAGTAAAATAGAATAATTGCATTGCTTAATGTTAAGTATACACTATGCATGTTTATATTTACACCATTAATTGTAGACTATGAAATGTAAATGAAGCTCGTTTGTAAAGTTTCAAAGATAAACGATGTATTAATATATGATGGTCATATGCATGATAATCAGTTTTGTTATAAGTAAGTTGGTTTATGCAGTGTTATTAAGAAATTAGTTAATTGTTTCAGCTTGACTAAAGGTTCATGCTTCTAAATAGGGGCTGCACATGATCGAGTAGCATTTAAATGGATCCAAGCAATACAATTTATTATTATCTGCACATTGGAGGAGAGCTAGTAAGGGATGAACATGGCAATGTGGAATATATGGGTGGGAGACGAGAGGGTCTAAGTTTAGAACGATCAATGACATATAATGATTTTGTTTCAAGGATTTGTGGGAAAATGAACATCAATATAGTGGGACCAACATTTTCATATACTCTCCCGTTTGATTTATATGCACTTCAACCATTGAAAAATGATGAAGACTTGACAAACATGTTTCAATTTAGTGACCGATGTGCACGTGTATATATATGTTTAGCATCAACAGTTGAAGACGATGAAACGATTGAGAATGGAGGACAAGGGTAAGTTATATCAAAAAAATATATAATCTTAAATGATTCCATGTATTTATTTATTTTGTAATATTTATGTTTATTCATTAGATGTTATAATGCAGCTTGAACGAAACAATCGTAGGGTCTAACTCACTGGTCCCATATTCAACAAGAGATGTTGATATTAGAATGCAATCACGAGGATTTCATCAAAAATGTGCTGAATCACATGTTGGTCCACTAGAGTCAAGCCGTTTTGATAGTGCAATATTGGGTAGTGGGCATACCTTTTCAACTGCAAATGAATTTCGGGATGCAATATATCTCATGTCAGTAGGAGGCTGTTTTAGATATAAGTTTAAGAGGAATTTTCTTAAGCATATGACTGTAATATGTGTTGTTGAAGGATGCCCTTGGAAAGTAACTGCTCGTGCTGTTGGGAGAACAAAAATAGTTCAAGTGCATACATTTAGAAATGAACATAACCACTCTTTAGAAGATGTGTCAATTTCCGAACCAGTAGTTCGTTGTAATCGAGCCACAACTATGATTGATGATGTTATTCGTTCAAATCTAGATTACTTACCCCGTCAAATATGTAAAGACTTTCGTCGACAATACGGAATGCAATTGAATTATTGTCAAGCATGGAACTTGAAAGAGAAGGCTAAAGAACGAATTCATGGTGTGCCGCAATGTTCATATAAGTTGTTACCTTGGTTATGTACAAGGCTTATTGAAACAAATCCAGGGACGATTGCTGAATATAGATGTTCGGATGATGGTCATTTTATGCAATTGTTTGTTGCCCTTTCAGTGTCAATACATAGGTTTCAACTGGGATGTCGGCCTATTATATCAATAGATTCATCCCACATGAGTGGGCCATACAAGGGTGCTTTATTTTTCAGTTTCTTCCTATGATGCTGACGATGACATGTTTCCACTTGCTTATGGCTTATTTAGCTCTGAGAATTACGAGGATTGGCTTTGGTTTTTAGAGAAATTGAAGATGGTCATAGGTGAAAGAGATGTTATAATAATATCTGATAGGCACCAAGGGATTATCCGTAGTGTTTCAGAGGTATTTGGTAGTGAAAACCATGCACATTGCTATCGTCACATTAAAGAAAACTTTAGTAGCTTTCTAACAAAACTGAACACTAAAGGGAGGAAAGGAAAGGAAAATGCTTTGCAAATGCTTGATTCTATCGCCTATGCTAGGTTAGATTGTGATTATGAGGTTGCAATGGATACTTTAAGGACATTTAATCATGATTTGGCGAAGTGGGTTGAAGAAAATAACCCTCAACATTGGGCAATCTCTAAATTTAAGAAGATGCGTTGGGATAAGATGACAAGTAATTTGACCGAGTCTTTCAATTCTTGGTTAAGACATGAACGACACCATAACATTTGTGTTTTCTTCATCGAGCATATGGATAAGTTAGGATCTCTTTTAGTCGAGCATAAAAATGGACTTGTAAAATGGAATGGGTGTATTGGTCCTAAAACAGAAGAAAAGATTGCATTGAACATTGGAAAAAGTGAAAATTATATCACTTATTTACACTTGGGTAGTTCGATGAAAGTATCCAATGGAAAAGCATTCCTGGAAATGGACTTAATGGAGCGAACTTGCACATGTAAAGCATGGCAAATGTCTGGAATCCCATGTGATCATGCTTGTGTAGCTATACGGTGAATGGGGTTTGATGTATCTGATTATGTTGATGACTGGTATAAGTACAATTTGCAAGAGAAGATATACTCTGGAAGCATGTGTACTTTGGTAACGCATGACATGCCAATGATTGATGAAGATGGAACCGTTCGTGATGCCTTGTGTCATACTTATCCCTTTCTTAATCCTCCAACCACAAAGCGACCTCCTGGAAGACCTAGGAAACGTCGAATCGAGTCTCAATTCATGTAAAAAAAAATGGTTCATTGTTCTCGTTGTAATCAGCCTAGGCATAATCGTGCGACATGTAACAACCCATTGCTGTAAGTTTTTTTTTATTAAACTTCATAATGTAAGATTGACTTTATATTAGTATGAAATAGTTTGGTAATCTTCGTTGTTGTTTCCTTGATTATAAGGATTGAGTAATTTATTGGATTTGAAGTGTTTGGTGTACATATATTGTGATTGTATGTTGTTCTTCAATATTATGGAATATGTTACATGATAATGTAATTGTAATAGCAAAATATGTACCTTGGTCATTATTGTTCAAAGATGGCATTGAAGTGACATAGATTCATATGGCGTCCTTGGAAAAAAAACGAGATTGTTAACTAGTGGGCATAATCGTGGCCAACCTTTAAATGTAGGGGCCGCTGCTTTTTGGCTGATGACCCTTAAGCATATTGTTTAGTTTTGTGTGAAATGGGCAGTAGCCAAAATAAGGTTGTGCCTGTTAGATCATAGGTAACTCTATCGTTTTTCATCTTTAAAATTGGTTTCGTGTTATGTGAGGTGTCTGTAAAAGGGAGGTTGAACCGTTAACACCATGGGAAAACATTCGAACATTAGTTTAGTATGTTATGTGCAGAAGGCAATCTAGGGGCGCACATTCCATTTGAAAGGCATGCCTATGTGTTAATGATATTATATAACTATGCTACATGCAGAAGGCAAAGCAGGGGTGCACCCTTGGTTGCATAGGTATGCCCATGGGTATGATAACTTTATTGGGAAATTCTATATGCAGTATGCAAAGTAGGGGCACACCCTTGATTTTAGGGGCATGCCTATTGCTAAAACCATTATATTGGTAGGCTATGTGCAGTAGTCAACCTAAGAGCAAAACCTTGATGGAAGACACATGTGGGTGAAAAACTTCTTTTTGTTAAGCTACTTGCAGTAGGAAAAAGAAAGACATGACTCTCTGTCAGAGGCATGCCTTTAGGATGACTAGAGTTGAGGAGTGGGTTGGGCAGTAAGGCAAATGAAGACATACTGATAGTTTAAAAGGTTGACCATTGATGTTCATATGAAATAAACGTTGGAAATGATTCCTTGTTGATTCAAAATCATAGATTTTTTCTAAATATTTATCATTTTTAAAAAAAAATTAATTACTCAATTTTCAATTTATTTTTTATTATCTTAATTTTTTTAACTACTTTTTTTATTTAGCTCATTAATAATTTTTTTTTATTTATCCGTTTACTTTTATTAATTTCAAAATTTTGTATTTTTAAATATTACAAAAATAGTTGTACTTAGAATATGCTACAATATAACAAAAAATATAATGAACTCCTAATATTTTATAACTTAAAATTAATTTGATTAGATAAATGATTAATAATTTTAATTATTTAAATAAATTAATTTTAATAGAAAAATTGCCACCACATATTTGTAATAAATTTTTAGAAATCATATCTCAAATCAAATATTTGATATAAATGAATTTAGTTTTTATTTAAAATGTAATAAAATATGTTTTAATAAAAGTATTTTTTTTCATTTTAAAATAAATAACTTAAATATATTAATGAAATTATGACTCATCCATGCTCAGATGGGGGTCCTGGAATAACTAAACTCAGATGTACCAAATTTAATGAAGGATGTACCAAATTTTGTGAAGGATGTACCAAGGGTGCGAAAATGCGTTCCGAAGTGGGGATCGACCCCTAATCACTTTGTTATGGGTTTCTTAAAGAAATTATGGACCATCCATGTTGAAATGGGGGTCTCGGAATCTGTCGGATCGGATGTACCAAATTTAATGAAGGATGTACCAAATTTTGTGAAGGATGTACCAAATTTTGTTAAGGATGTACCAAGGGTCCAAAAATGTGTTATGATGTGGGGATCGGCCCCAAATCACTTTGTTATGAGTTTTTAAATGAAATAGTGGCTCATTCATGGTCAGAAGGGGGTCCCGGAATCACTAGGCTCGGATGTACCAAATTTAATGAAGGATGTACCAAGGGTCCGAAAATGCGTTCCGAAGTGGGGATCGACCCCCAATCACTTTGTTATGGGTTTCTAAATGATATTATGGACCATCCATGTTGAAATGGGGGTCTCAGAATCTGTCAAATCGGATGTACCAAATTTAATGAAGGATGTACCAAATTTTGTAAAGGATGTACCAAGGGTTCCAAAGTGTGATCCAAAGTGGGGATCAGCCCCAAATCACTTTGTTATGGGTTTATAAATTAAATAGTGGCTCATCCATGGTCAGAAGAGGGTCTCAGAATCACTAGGCTCGGATGTACCAAATTTAATGAAGAATGTACCAAGGGTCCGAAAATGAGTCACGAAGTGGGGATCGACCCCCAATCACTTTGTTATGGGTTTCTAAAAGCAATTATGGACCATCCATGTTGAAATGGGGGTCTCGAAATCCATCGGATCGGATGTACCAAATTTAATGAAGGATGTACCAAATTTAATTAAGGATGTACCAAATTTTGTTAAGGATGTACCAAGGGTCCAAAAATACATTCCGGAGTGGGGATCGGCCCCAAATCACTTTGTAATGGGTTTTTAAATGAAATAGTGGCTCATCCATTGTCAGATGGGGGTCCCCGAATCACTAGGCTCAGACGTACCAAATTTAGTGAAGGATGTACCAAGGGTCCGAAAATGAGTCACGAAGTGGGGATCGACCCCCTATCACTTTGTTATGGGTTTCTAAATGAAATTATGGATCATCCATGTTGAAATGGGGGTCTCGGAATCTGTCAGATCAAATGTACCAAATTTAATGAAGGATGTACCAAATTTTGTGAATGATGTACCAAGGGTCCAAAAATGCTTTCCGAAGTAGGGATGGGCCCTAAATCACTTTGTTATGGGTTTTTAAATGAAATAGTGGCTCATTCATGGTCAGAAGGGGGTCCCGGAATCACTAGGCTCGGATGTACCAAATTTAATGAAGGATGTACCAAATTTTGTGAAGGATGTGGGGTCGATCCCCACTTCGTGACTCATTTTCGGACCCTTGGTACATCCTTCATTAAATTTGGTACGTCCGAGCCTAGTGATTCGGGGACCCCCATCTGACAATGGATGAGCCACTATTTCATTTAGAAACCCATAAAAAAAGTGATTTGGGGCCCATCCCCACTTCGGAAAGCATTTTTGGACCCTTGGTACATCATTCACAAAATTTGGTACATCCTTCACAAAATTTGGTACATCCTTCATTAAATTTGGTACATCCGATCTGACAGATTCCGATACCCCCATTTCAACATTGATGGTCCATAATTTCATTTAGAAATACATAACAAAGTGATTGGGGGTCGATCCCCACTTCAGAACGCATTTTTGGACCCTTGGTACATCCTTCACAAAATTTGGTACATCCTTCATTAAATTTGGTACATCCGAGCCTAGTGATTCCGGGACCCCTTTCTGACCATGAATGAGCCACTATTTCATTTAAAAACCCATAACAAAGTGATTTGGGGCCCATCCCCACTTCGGAAAGCATTTTTGGACCCTTGGTACATCATTCACAAAATTTGGTACATCCTTCATTAAATTTGGTACATCCGAGCCTAGTGATTCCGGGACCTCCTTCTGACCATGGATGAGCCACTATTTAATTTATAAACCCATAACAAAGTGATTGGGGCCGATTGCCACTTCGGATCACACTTTGGAACCCTTGGTACATCCTTTACAAAATTTGGTACATCCTTCACAAAATTTGGTACATCCTTCATTAAATTTGGTACATCCGATCTGACAGATTCTGAGACCCCCATTTCAACATGGATGGTCCATAATATCATTTAGAAACCCATAACAAAGTGATTGGGGGTCGATCCCCACTTTGGAATGCATTTTCGGACCCTTGGTACATCCTTCACAAAATTTGATACATCCTTCATTAAATTTGGTACATCCGAGCCTAGTGATTCCGGGACCCCCTTCTGACCATGAATGAGCCACTATTTCATTTAAAAACCCATAACAAAGTGATTTGGGGCCGATCCCCACATCAGAACACATTTTTGGACCCTTGGTACATCCTTAACAAAATTTGGTACATCCTTCACAAAATTTGGTACATCCTTCATTAAATTTGGTACATCCGATCTGACAGATTCTGAGACCCCCATTTCAACATGGATGGTCCATAATTTCTTTAAGAAACCCATAACAAAGTGATTGGGGGTCGATCCCCACTTTGGAACGCATTTTCGGACCCTTAGTACATCCTTCACAAAATTTGGTACATCCTTCATTAAATTTGGTACATCTGAGCCTAGTGATTCCGGGACCCCCTTATTGCGATGGATGGACCATAATTTAATTTGGAAACCCATAAGTGATTTATTTCAAAATTAAAAAATAATTTTATGAAAACATATTTTATTACATTTTAAATAAAAACTAAATTGATTTATATCAAATATTTGATTTGAGATATGATTTCTAAAAATTTATTACGAATATGTGCTGAAAATTTTTCGATTAACATTAATTTATTTAAATAATTAAAAATATTAATCATTTATCTAATCAAATTAATTTTAAGTTATAAAATATTAAGACTTCATCATTTTTTTTTGTAGCAAATTCTGAGTACAACTATTTTGTAATATTTAAAAATACAAAATTTTGAAATTAAATAAAAGTAAACGGGTAAATAAAAAAAAGTAATAATGAGGTAAATAAAAAAAGTAGTTAAAAAAATAAAGATAATATAAAATAAAATGATAATATAAATTTGAAATAAAGTATTAGGTAATGACAACGTTTTTTTGTAGGAATGAGCATGAAGGAAAACTATGGTCACCGCCTTCATGTCATACACATCCCCAATGGTATGATAAACTTTGGAATCTTATCTTATATGGAATACACAAAATAAGGGCCCACCCTTTATTTCACAGGCATGCCTATGTGTCGAAGATGCCATGTGCATTAGCCAAATTAGGGGCACACCTTTCATATGACATGCATGCAAGTGGGTGAAAACCTAATCGTAGTTATTATTTGTGCAGTATCAAAAAGATAAGCATGCCCCTTGTGCAGGTGGCATGCCTTCATAGTGACTTTATCTTACTTGTTGATTGGACAGTATGGTCATGGGAGGCAGACCCAACACATGAAGGGCTGGCCCTACACACTCACATTGAAATAAAATGTATGGAGAATTGCTTCATATGTGTTGAAGCCTAAAATATAGAGTCAATACATACTAAGATTGGAAAATAGGCAAAATGTCATTCAGACATTCAAAATAACTTAAACCAACCTCATAACTAGCATCACATTTACACATAAATATTGCATAGAGTGTTGACATTTGGTGCAAGAGAGTATAAAGTTTACTGATGATTAATGAAAGCATGCATATCGATAAGCATTGGAAAGCGTTAAAGTAAAAGGAGTTAAGAAGTTGTTTGAGAACGAGATTTTATAAACTTATTACAAAATCCATGAAAATGTTGTGCGCACACATACGCATTCAGTTGTAAGACGGCTAGAAACTAAGGTTACTCCTCTCCATCAGTCGGTGCATCTTCATCTTCTTCATCTCCACCATCATCATCACCATCTTCCTCTTCATCTGTCTGTGATGGCGTAGGAGGTAGAGCATCAGGGTGCAATGCTTTCCATGCTGCAATGGAACAATCGCATTGTTGATGCACAATCTTCAATTGATTGTTCTTTGATTTGCACATTGCGTAAATATCCCCAAGCTGAGAACTTTTAGTTGACCTACGCGAAGAAGAGGATGATGTTTGTTTGTCTATTGACATTTTCATGCGCATAGGTTGCATGCGTGGGATTGACTCATAAGGCAGTGTCTTGAAATCCAACCCTGCATTTTGTAAAAGCAAGCAAACAGTTGAACCATATGGTAATGCACGTGTGCTCACATTACTACGCCATGCCTCTATCATGTTATGGCAAATAAGTGCGGGCAAATTAATTTTACTGCGACGTGCCATGTGGAACAGAATATGCAGAACATATAGTGTAAGCTCATTAAGATGACCCTTCTTATTCAAGACAGTATGAAACAATATCAGACTTAGAATCCTGTATTTTGGAAGTAGAGATCTACGTTCAACGCTTGTACCCAACTGAAAAGAATGGCCGCATAATTCCTTTGTTATTGTGTCTGACATTGCCTTTATATCAATCTCTGGAATACAAAAGTTAATAGCTTTCTTGGGTGTTTCCAGAGAGAAGGTGCATCCAATAAGAGATGGGGAAACTCGCACAGCAACTCCCTTGAATGAAGTGTGAAATGAATATTTCTCCTCGTTAACATTTCTGATATTGATGTAGAATGCTCGCACAGAAGTTGGATAACATTCTTACGTTAGCTGTATAAATGGTCTCAATTTGTAAAAATCTAGTAACTCAGCAACGCCATGTTCTTCAAACCCAGCAATGAGTATGACACGCTCAATGACAATTGGTCGTTTTGCTATGAGCTTATCACATTCGTGCTCATCAGGTGGGTGGCGAGGCATGACAGGGTCATGTTGGACTTCCTCACGTACAGTTGACGTTGAGCCATGTCTAACCTTCTTTTTAGGTGGCATGATGTTTGGTCCTTGTAATGACACTACATATTGTTAAAAATTCAGTGATGGAAGTTAGAGATGAAAAGTTTCAATTCATTACATCCAAGCCAACCACAAATATCTTAAAAAGGAATTCAAGCAACTCCCAAAAGAGTGGTTGCCACAACCAAGAGAAAATATGTGCAGAAAACAATGAAAAACAAAACTTATTGTTGTTGTTATTGTAGCAAATTGTTGACGATTATGCCAGTGAAAATCTTATAGTGAAATGGTAGATTAACTACAATGGAGGAATGGGTGGGTAGAAGAGGGAGGTTGTGATGTGCAACGTGTATAGGTAGTAGAATATGAGGTGTAAATGGGAATGAATATGAGTTGTTGAGGATGTGATGTCAACCAAACTGAGTAAATGGTTGAAGTTGGAATGGAGGTCCGCTTGTGCAAGAGATGTAGCTAGTACATACATGCATTTAATGTTCCATAATGAGTGCATAGTTACAAGTCACTAAAATTGGATGGGATGAAACAACGTGAATGAAGTCTTTTACAAGCCTACAATTGGAGACTATCATTATGTGGAGTGAATGTGAAGTTATTATGTGGTAGGTGCATCATAAATATTGGTAATATGAACTCTTCTACAAGCCTACAATTGGAGACTATCATTATGTGGAGTGAATGTGAAGTTATTATGTGGTAGGTGCATCATAAATATTGGTAATATGTTGACCTCTAGTTATTAATTGTCCACTGTGGTACAATCAAATCAAATGCAACAACAGTTTTTCATGTTTTTGTTCTCTTTGACATAAAATGGCCAAATATTTATCAAATAAGTGTAATGTAGTTGATATAAGTATGAATAAATATAATATTTATTAAATTTTTATAAGAAAAGTAGCATTAATTGATTTAATATATTTAAGAGATTTATTTTAAAATTAAAAAATACGTATATTAAAACATATTTTATGACATTTTAAATACTTTAAAAAATGTATCATTAAATTATTAAAAATGCTAAAAAAAACTGTCAGAATTGACAAAAAATGCGCATGGACTCCAATTTTTTTTTTCCACAAAAACAGTAGTAGAAGTTTATTTAATTCAATTTGGAAAAAAATGACCCATATCATTAAAAATAATTATTTTTAAAAATCATCCATAAATATAAAATTCTATGGCTTTATTACTCTGATAGCTACACATAGAAGCTAATCACCTTGCTAAACAAAGATTTATTACCAGTATGATATTTTCCATCATGTCAAACGCTGCACGAGTATGCAATTTCATTTTGTAAATGCTTATTTCATCCACAATCATTTAAACCTCCATAAATGATCAATAACTATTTGTATTTCATGGCATTGGCAGAATTGAACCTTTTGGGAATACAAGAAATAATGTTGATGGGACAAAATTAGAACTTCTAACAAAGTACATAAATTGGAAAGGTAAGACAAACTTGAGAAACCAAGAAAGAACCACCAGATTTAGCACACATTTAGGGTTCCATTATGAACTTTCATCATGAAACATATCCTAGAATCAATAGCTAGCTATAGTCCCCAATGCAAACCAATTGGCATCTTTTGCAGTAGAAATACTGGTGGTTGATGAGCCCAATCACAGAACTTCATGAGCTTTCCCATAATACCTGTTTATAAACGGTGCCTGAAAGGCATTCCAAACAACAATAATTACTATTTAAAGATTAATGAGTCATACTTATTTCCTGAAAAATATGTAGAGAGGGCACAAATAAGATAATGCAATTAGCATTCATTAACAAGTGTCTGCTCTAATAGAAGAGGCCAAATTCATTGATATGCTACAACCAATCAACTATTTTTTATACTTATTCACAGAATGGATGGCAAAACATACCCTCAATAAACCATGGCCAAGTGAAAACAAGGTGACTCAACAGAAAAAACTCAACTTAATTAGCTAAGTAAAAGTCAAACCATTTAGAAATAATGTCATATTGATCCATTTGGATACCGAGGAAAAAAAATGGTCACATAATGACAAAGCTTTTAGGCGATCAGTTAGTTGATATTAAAAATAGCAGACATGTTATGTTAGCATGGAACAGATAAATAAATTAAACATATATTCCATCAAGAGATTATTTTTTGACTATTTATGTAGGGAACGACTTATAGCAATACACCTTGATCTTGAATATCGCATCAAGGCCAGCTTCAAAATGCACAAGATTCATAGGCTATCAATAGTCTCATATGGAGAAACAAAAATAGTAGTGTCGAAGATATTCTGTTCTTTCAATAGAAGAGATGTTCAAAATTGTACCTTAACATTTTAGAGTTTTTGTCAATGAAGAATAATCAGAACAAACTCTAACAAATTCTTTCTTATGCTCTCTTTGGCTTTTAACATGACTGTCCATATTAGATTGTGTTGATTGGTTGGGCTCTTGATGATTATAGAGAGGTGCTTTTGTTAATCTCTCAATCTAATTGCCTTTATGTCTAATTTCTAAACTTCTTGTGTATATTTGTGCACCTTCTTTTAATTAGGCGTTGTTAATAATATTAGCTTTTGCAAAAGAAAAAATAAATTGTACCTTAACATTTGATATGTCAGGAGTATCATCGGTCTAGACTGAGTAGAACTTGTTAAACTTCATGTTTTCAAATGCTACTTTAGTCTACTAACTCATTTCTGCAAGGCCTTTTTCCGGGCTTCTCTAGCCTACAAGAAAAGGAATTGACAAGTACTCAACATATTTGAAATTTATGTGCAAGACCAAAACTATTGCAACGATTGGTATCTGCTATAAAATACCTGTCTATTGGCTTTTTTTGTCTCTCGGACATTGTCTTTGACAAAATTCTGAGCAACCAAAACAATTTAAGTTCATGGTATGGTTAATTACATGCAAGAGCAATCAGTTACATGCATATCATCAATTACAGATCACCTTAAATGCATCCTTTTGATCTGCATCAAATTCATCCTCCTCAATCAGCTTATCAGTCACCTCCTAAAGATAAGAGAAGTACAGTTAACCACAAGATGTAAATAAAACATAATAAAAACCTATAAAGCTTATGAGTAATGAAGGAACTTATTCTTTTAGAGGGTTCCTTCCACAACACTCCCCTAGGAAATATTAATGCAGGAACAAGTCATCCTTGGTCTTATTAAATGTCTAACCATCAAAAATCACTCTAAACTAAGTTTAGTATCAATTGCTTTATAGATGCGAGACAGCCAAACTCATAATAAGATGGTAACAAGGATTCTTTCAGCTAAACAAAAAATACAGCCATTTGACCAAATTGGTTTACAGGGTTGTTGAATTATCTAATAATTAGCTCATGATTATACATAAACATAGAAAATTGGGGATAAGTTTAAGCAACCAGACCATGTCATTACAATATTATCAACTGATTTAAACAGGTTATATGGAATAGCACAAACGATTTATGGAAGCATAAAGAAATTGTCAATAATATAACCTTAAAAATTAAAAATGTCATTTACTATAGTTTTATATATATAGGGAGGAGATAACACCTAACCTGGTAGTCAAATGAACCATGCATGCATTGGAAGCAGTCTTGATAACTTATCCCTTCTATTGTACCATAAAAAAGAAATGACATAGCCTCAAAATCTATTATTCACTATCGATGACCAAGTTGAAGTTTAAATTTGGATGTATAGTTAAAAAATCGAATGAAATAAAACAAAAGAATTTAAATGTGAAGGTTACCCAATACTATTCTGCATCGTTAGTTGACCAAATATTAGCTGTAACCATTTCACCAATTTCGTTTTCGCTATCAAGAACCATATGAGTTGCAAATTTCAATCTTTCAAGGCTCATGCGTTCTTACACATTAAACTTATGTTAGACCCTACATCCCAGTAACATTTAACATGTACATTTGAAAATAAAAACATAACATCATATTTAACAACTTACAGAATTAATGGTTCTATTAAGACCACTTCCATCCCAATGTTGCATATAGAGAATAGCATACATCCCAGTATGACATCTGCAATAACAAGTATGATTTGTGACATGTTATTAACATAGGACCCAATTAGGATTGAAAATGAATACATGAAAAAAAAAAAAAAGTAATCAACAATTTTGGATCGCCAACGATATCTGCATACTGTGGATGTAAATTATTTATATTCACATCATTCCGTTTGAAGGAATTTCTTAATAACTACGACATAAATCTAACTACTTTGAAAGCTTCATTAACAAAGTGAACACGTTGAATGCTATTATATGATGAAAGTAGATCCACCCTTTTAGCCTCCAAATTGATTACCATGATGACCCATTCATTAAATTAGAATAAGGGGATATAAAACTACAAAACAGACAATCATCATAACAACAATGAAGGCTTAAATATTTGAAATATAAATTCGAAATTATAAAAAAATTGTCATCAATCTATGTTATCAATACAATAGTCAAGCATTACCTGGTTGCAACATTCAAGATTAACACAGTAGCTACCTAATCTTTTCTTGAGTGTTGATTTTGAGGTAGACTTGCTCATTGAACCACATATTTCCTGTAAAAAGTTGTTGAGATCATAGTAACAATGTATGACTAAAACTATACATGCATCTTATATTAGGGACAAGATTTGGTGTACTCGAGGAAAAAACCTCACCCCAAAGTATGGATTAAAAAAGTGTCTGCGAGAAGGATTCTCTTCTTTTGCATTTATGTATCGGCAAAACATGGAAATCACCTACATAATGCTTCTTCATTAGTTAAAATGATCAATGGAAAGATGAAGGTATTTTTTCTTATTTATCATAAACCTTACCGGAATATCAATGAAGCTCTCCCCTACTAAGCATTGAAATTGTTCCCGTGTCACGCCATAGCCACCATATGCACAAAGCATCTCACTATTAATCACATGAAACACAAGACGTGAGTAATTTTTTTTGTTTTCTAGACAAATCCATAATCATATTCTTTTAAAAACAATACTTGCTAAACGTGTGATTTGGGACTAACCTAGGATCTTTTGACTCGTCAAACACATAGTCGGCAACATGTGTCTCTTCCTCCGTCAACCTTTTATATTTTGATACACATAATTGTACAAAAGGTGACTTGCACGCAGCTGCTCGTTGCCTATGACAACGTACTTTCATTTTTACTCTTCGTGGTCGTATTTCTTCTGAGGCTTGTGGTGCTACATCCACATTGTTGTTCATGCACGATTGCACTAACACCAACATATTGTGTGGCCCAGGGTGAAGGGGATCCTCGTTTGAAAAGAACACATCGTCTTCTACGTTGGGTCTTTCTGACACCCCTTCATTTGTACATCCAAGGTCATCTTCAGAAGATCTTCTTTGACCACCAGAATGAACAGGTGAATGCTGTGGATTATTTGTATAAAATGGTGCACCACTTTCATTAACATGTTCATGAAAATTTGACGGTTGGCCTTCATTTGTGCGATAGTGTGAAGAGGTGAAACGAGTCCTCAACACTTTCATGTCACGGTTGTATGATGCAATAAGACTATTAAGATGACTTTGTGCATCGGTGATTTGACGTTGTGTTGTCTCCATGAGAGCACAAATAACCTAAGTCAAACACAATGAAGGAACATTAAATGACATATATTTAAACTAAGCCTTAATATAAGTTACTATTCATAGTCATTAGGTATGAAAGATTACATCAAAGTCTTCATTCTCATCTGGGTCAACTGGGTCATCAACTGCAGGAGCCTTATTTTTTTCTGTTTCATCTTGCTCCGCCGATGTGCTAACCAACTATCATTGCAAAACATGTAAATTGTCATCCCAATAATCTAATTACAATGGTAATCAACTATGTTAATATAACTAAAAGCTAATTATACCTCAACTTTGCCAAATCCTCCAAGCATTTCTAACTCCAACTTGATGCGTTGCTTGACCAAAAAATTGTTCCATGCAGCAATGCGAGGAGTGGTAAGTTCCACATACATGGCTGGACAATTAGATATTGAAAAGTAGAATATCTGTTGCATTATATAAGACATAATTAGTGGTAACATCATGGCCAACATAATGTATAACCATTATTGAATATCTAATACATGGACATATACTTATAAATAAGACAAAAAGTTACTTGTAGAAACATCAAACACCCTTTAATCCAAACACTTTCCTTCCTCCTATGTTCATGTATAGCTTGAATAAAAAATTCTAAGACATATTCTCCCCAATTTATGTTCCCAAGTAACTGCTCTCGGGGTGTATACCATAACGAGTGACTACCTTCCAAACGAGATGTGGGTGCCAATAAGGTTGCACAAGCGAAAATCAAGAAGACCCGCTTAAATTCCTCCATTTCATCAATGCCAACCATCATTGACTCTATATCTTGCAAACTTGGCATTTGACTAGCTTTAACACTTCCCTTCTCAACAATTAACTTTCTTCCACTATGTGGAATGCCCATCGTCATCCCAACATCATGACATGTCAAAGAAACCTTCTTACCCCCAAATAACTCGAGTTGGGAATACGTAATGTTTGTGTTTTTTATCAACCAAAAACATAAATCTAAATTAACCTCCTTACAACCTAATTGCAATAGCCCACCAAAACCAAGTTCTCTTATTACATTCTTCTTCACTTCTGAGAGCAAATGGATTCCAGAGAGGAATCTACGGCCAGAACAATGACACCGTATGTTCATATTATCACTGCATTAAACAACCATAATTCATTAATAAATTAATCAAATGTTAAAGACATGTGAACGTGAATATAGTGTTCCTATACACATTCATCATAATTATTACACAAATATAACATATATTAACAAAGAAATGGGAAACATTTTGTTACATCAGGTAAATGAAAATCATTGAGATCAATTTCCTCTAGCCTGTCAATAACATGGTATCAATAAGGGTGAAATTGTTATATATAGGGTCACCCACTATGATACCCACTGCAAAAAAAAAAAAAAAAAAAAAAAAAAAACAGACAATGTGCATTTTAGTGGGTCAGCCAATTAAACAAATGGTATGACTCAAAGTTACATACTCATCTGACCAAATCAATATAGTTTAGGGAAAAGTGGGATTTGATTTACTAATAAGAAAATATATGGTAAAAAGAATCCCAAATATTTTAAATTAGTATTATCTTCATCTATTTAAAAATAATTTGAAATACATGCACTGAGTTATCCAATTATTCCAAAAAATGTCATTTTATTTTTTATGTTATTCAAATCAATTGACAACTACACTCCTCCATATAAATGTTTCCTTATTATTTTAGATTTTTTTATTTTTATTATTTTATTATTTAAGATTTTTTTTTTCTCTAGAAACAAACACCTTATAGGATTCTTATTTTAGTTTTCTAAAAGTTTAGGAAATATTGTCAAACAAATCATATTTAATCATAATTACCAATTCAAAAAGTAATAAGATTGTTTATTAAATAACAAAGAATAAACTTCGTAATATATAATTATTTTAATATTATAACAAATTTATTATTGAAAAACTCTAATAACAAATTTTATTCATTATTATATTAAACAATTATTAATATTATATAATAAATAGAAATTTATTATTGGTTTATTTATTATCAAGAATATGAATCTATTTTTAATTACATTATAATGTTTTTAGAGAAAAAAAAATTCCCAAATAATAAAATAATAAATAATAATAATAATAATAATAATAATTTAAGATTATTGACAACTACACTCCTCCATATAAATGTTTCCTTATTGTTTTAGATTTTTTTTGTTATTTTATTATTTTATTATTTAAGATTTTTTTCCTCTAGAAACAAACACCTTATAGGATTCTTATTTTAGTTTCTAAAAGTTTAGGAAATATTATCAACCAAATCTTATTTAATCATAATTACCAATTCAAAAAGTAATAAGATTGTTTATTAAATAATAAAGAATAAACTCGAAATATATAATTGTTTTAATATTATAACAAATTTATTATTGAAAAACTCTAATAACAAATTTTATTCATTATTATATTAAAAAATTATTAATATTATATAATAAATAGAAATTTTTTATTGGTTTATCTATTATCAAGAATATGAATCTATTTTTAACTTATTAATACTATAATAAATTTTGTTTTTTTTTTTCAAATTCTTACTTTATAATGTTTCTAGAGAAAAAAAAATTCTCAAATAATAAAATAATAAAATAATAAAATAATAAAGTAATAATAATAATAATAATAATAATAATAATAATAATAATAATAATAATAATAATATTTTAAGATTATTGACAACTATACTCCTCCATATAAATGTTTCCTTATTATTTTAGTTTATTTTTATTTTATTTTTTATTTAAGATTTTTTTCCTCTAGAAACAAACACCTTATAGGATTCTTATTTTAGTTTTCTAAAAGTTTAGGAAATATTGTCAAACAAATCATATTTAATCATAATTACCAATTCAAAAAGTAATAAGATTGTTTATTAAATAATAAAGAATAAACTTCGTAATATATAATTATTTTAATATTATAACAAATTTATTATTGAAAAACTCTAATAACAAATTTTATTCATTATTATATTAAACAATTATTAATATTATATAATAAATAGAAATTTATTATTGGTTTATTTATTATCAAGAATATGAATCTATTTTTAACTTATTAATACTATAATAAATTCTGTTTTTTTTTTCAAATTCTTACTTTATAATGTTTCTAGAGAAAAAAAATTCCCAAATAATAAAATAATAAAATAATAAAGTAATAATAATAATAATAATAATAATAATAATAATAAAATATCTAAAAAGAATGGAAATATTAATACAAAGGTTTCTAATTGTCAATGGATTAGGATGACATGATAAGTAAAGGGCTATTTTTGGGAATAATTAAATCATAAATTAAAAAGTGCATGCATTTTAAATTATTTTTAAATAAATGAAGATAATATTGGAATTTTCTTTGTCAACCAATCAGTTTTGAGAAAAAAAGTTCTTGTAACGGATAAGCTCCAGAATTAAGGAGGTTAGTTTTTGTATATATATATATATATATAATGTATATATATGTTCATGTAAATTTTGATTTTTTTGTAAATTAAAATATAATATTTTTTTATATTGATAAATAAAAGTCATATTGTTTTAAACTACTTTATTCAACAAACAACAAGATCGGTGGCCCCAACATTGATATGGTTACAAAAATAGCTATTAAAGAAAATATGACATATCAAAATCCAATTCAATAAAAATCATAGTCCTCAAACCTCTGTTTCACTAAAAAGTACGTAATCCTACAATTCACTTCATATGACCCATGAAGTTAGCGCCATCAAGATGAATTGTCATAACTGAAACAAATCTACATAAACAAATAGAGACCATTTCACATTTTAAACTACAATATCCATCAAACAACAAAAAGACCAATGTTTACAAAATTAATGAAGTTACAAAACTACTAAAAGAAAAGAGTAACCTACCATTTAAAAATTTTCTACATTTGTATTAAAAATATGTGGTAACAAAATTTTCTATTAACATTAATTTATTTAAATAATTAATATTATTAATAATTTATCTTATCAAATTAATTTTAATTTATAAAATATTACTGATAAAAACTGAAATTTTGATTTAACCAAAATAAAGATGGATAATTAATAATTATTTATAATTAATAATTAATAATTTTGATTTATAATATTGTTCTTATGATTTGTTTCCTTTTTATTTCTATACTATGTCTAAAAAACAAACAAAAGACGGCCACCACGAGTGAGGCATCAAGAAGCCCCTTTGCTGAATTCTTCTCCAGGCAAGCATCATTCCCTATTTTCCTCTGCCACTCTCAATCCTAGCAGGTACTAATCTAATCATGTTATTAATATTTCTTTTCAACCCTAGTTTGCTTCCCAAGAAAATCCATCCCCCATTTAATTTCTGGGAAAATTCATCTTCGTTTGATTTCCGAGAAATATCCATCAAAACTCCCAAGGAAAACCAAAAAAAAAAATGCTTTTATTTTGTTGCTCCCTGTGTTTTCTGGATCTGTTCTAGGGTTCTATTTGCTTTTGTGCCATTGGATTTAAATTCTACAAACCCTAAATCCACGATTTTTGAGCCACGCTGAAAACCACAACCTTTGCCCTCAAATTGTGGATCTGTGTGCGTGTGCGGGCTGGACTGGTAAGTGGAGTTCAAATACACTATTTCTTTAATTAATCAATTTTTCCTTTTATTTCCATCAAAGCCTCTTTTTAAGACCTACAGCTTAAACCCTAGAATTTTATTTTTATTTTTTGACAGTTACAAACTTACAACCTCACTAGTTTTAGTGACATTTCCCGTATTTTTTTTTTCTGAAAAATGGGTAAAAAATACCCATTAATACCGAAATCTCGGTGATATTTTTAAAAAATTACCCAATTTTCTGTCAAAGATCTCAACAAGCAACAATACCAACCCAAATTAACTCATAAATCCATTACATTCGTACCTGGGAAAGCTCCTCCCAGCTCGGACCACCTCTCTTTGTTTTCATTGCAAGTTCCCCTTGCGAATTGTAGCTGTGAAAGAAAGTGAAAAAAATATGGGTTTTTGGAGTTAGGGTTTGGTTCAAGAGAGAAGAAGGGATTTGGGGGGTTTGGTTCAAAGAGAGAAGAAGGGATTTAGGGTTTTGATTCAACACAGAAGAAATGATTTCGGGTAAATCTCACTATTATATTTTAGTAAATATTTTTTTTAAAATATTGCCACGTGGAGTGTCTACATGTCATTGGCTTAAGTGGAACATGATTTCTGAGTAATTGATTATGTCAAAGTGTATGAGGGTATTTTTGGAAGGGCCCTCAATATTACTATTACAGTGTATGAAAGATGATTTATTTTTCACAAAATCCATTGAATTTGAAAAGTAAAAAGTTAAGTTTCCAAAGGGCAAAATTTTGCCCCTTGGTGTATGGTTACATAAATTCCCCCCCAAAAAAAAAAGCCCATATGGGGGTCTACAGATATACTTTAATAATAATAAAATTTATATATTTAAAGTTAACGATATAGTATTATTTCAATAAAGGTAAATTGATAAATATAATAATAAATAAATATTTTATTTATCAATAAATTAACAATCTTAAAATAATAAAATTATATGATATATAAATAAAATATAAAATTATATAATTTATTAATTTAAGATATTTAATTTAGTGTATTTTAAGATATTAATTTATTTATATTTTGAAAAATTTATCTTTATTGAAATAATAGTATTATCTTAAATTTTCATATATAGATTTTTCATTATTTTAAAACATGTTTATAATTTTATGTAAATATATATATATATATATATATATATATATATATATATATATATATATATATATATATATATATATATATATTTCTCAATGATATCCCATGATCAAGACAATTGGCTGAATCTCGTGAAACCATTTCATAGAAGTTCATTGATATCTTCTTTTTATAAAGCAAATCGATTTCTTTATTCCTTTTCTACATGCGGAAGAAGAAACTTTACATTTAGAGTACAATCAACACAAGAGCACTTTACCCCCTCTTACTTTTCATGATAGATTGGCTAAACTAAGGAAAAACAAAAAAGAAATAGAATTGAAATATATTTTTATTGACCAATTAGAATTGCCTCCCAGGATCTATAATTGCCTCAAAAGGTCCAATATACATACATTATTAGACCTTTTATATATATATATATATATATATATATTTATTTATTTATTTATTTCAAAATTAGTTAATAAAATTCATTAGAAAAAGTCTACTATAGCGTATAATTTTTAATAGTTTCATCAAAGTCACAAAAAATATCTATGAAACATTTATATAGTGGAAAAAAACGTCTCTCCAATTATAACAGGTACTACATATGATATAACTTAAATTAATAAATTATATAATTTTATATCTTAAAAATACAATAAATTATCTTTATTGAAGTAATATTAGATCTTTTAAGTTTAAATAAATAATCTTTTTATTGTTAAAGTATATATTTTTAATTTCAACAATAATTTACAAATTTATATTTTTTTATTGAATTTTTAAGTAAAAAATAAAAAATAAA
Organism: Vitis riparia; assembly: GCF_004353265.1. Taxonomy (NCBI): domain Eukaryota; kingdom Viridiplantae; phylum Streptophyta; class Magnoliopsida; order Vitales; family Vitaceae; genus Vitis; species Vitis riparia. The sequence goes on from NC_048433.1 coordinate 18,640,768, forward strand.
ATTTATGTCACGATGGAAATTAAAGTGCTACTTTACTTTGAACATAAGTTTTGCAATGAGACCAAAACTTATATTCCTTTAAGAAAATCGATATTTTGCCCCAAAACTTATTTTTTTTAAAAAAAAAAAAATCCTAAATGACTTGACACCTTAGGCACATGTGCCATAATTACTTCCTACACAATCCTCAAAACAACAATTCCTTGATTTACTTTTTCCTCAAAACTACTTTCATTATCAACACCTACTCATTTATAGTAGAGTGGAGTCAATAGACCACATCCATAATAATTTGCATTAATGGTAGAATGGATAGAATAAATAGTAATTTTGATGGAGTACTTATAGTAAAACTGCAACAATCACTCTATATCATCATCATACTTTCATATGAGAAGAGAAAACAAAATATTGTAGATGGAGGAAACATGTATAGATGTTTTGAAAAAATTTACACGATTTCACCGATGAAGCTTCTTTCCTAACACCCAAAACTTCACATTGCTCTGCTTCATACCTCATTTCATAGGGAACTTTTAATTCGCTTACTTCAGCCACCTCATATCAGCAATCAAACATATCATAAACATGAGATCAATCAAGAAAAACAAAAAAATCATTAAAATAAGTTGTACACACAAATTTCGTAAATGGTTCTATGATGTAAGCAAAACAATAGAAAAAATAATGCGAACAAAATATTTATCGAAATTAAAAATATTGGGGTTCAATCTAAAAAAAAAAAAATATTATTTACAAAATAATATTTTCCCTCTGATTCTTTTGCTTTGACCACAACTTGAAGAATGACAATGACGTTTTCTTGATTTCGAAGATCAATTGAGGGTCATAAGTGGCTTATTCCTGAATAAACTCGTTGAAGGGCGAAGAATGCGTGTAGCAGTTCTTTTACCATTTACTGAACTTGCAAGGAGATTTGATGAAGTTTTTTCTTTTGTTTTCCTGTACGAAGTCGTCTTTGGATTTTCTCCTCAGGATTTTTTTTTTCCAATTTCTCAATTTTTGAGTTTTGAATTTCTCCTCCATTCTGATCCTCTGTTCTTGAAAGAAGACACCTCTATTTATAGGTGAAGATAGAAACTTTGAATTTTGAATTCCTAAAATTTAGTTACTTAATTTAAGGGATTTGGTTCCTTGATTTTAACAAATTTTCTTCTCCCAGGAGGTTTTACCAACAAGACAATAATAATAATAATAATAATAGTTTTCTTATTATTATTATTATCCTTTTTATAGTTGGAGATTAGTGTTTTTTTTTTGGAAACTTATCCATATATTTTTTTTATTCATTTTGAAGATCAAATTAGTGGTAATTTAATCCACTAAAAATTTTATGTCTACAAATGCCCTTACTTCAAGAAGCATCACGTACATGCATTGTCATGTGGATGGGGTGAGTCTTGAAGTTTTTTTTTTTTTTTTTTTGAAGAAATATTTTAATAGGAAGTTTCCTATTTTTTAAATATCTCTTGCCCACTTTTTTCCAAACTCCACTTCATTTTCCTTTTTTACTTTACACTTTGAATCCTCTTTCAGTTCATTTTCCTTCTTGCTTTACACTTTGAATCCTCTTCCAATTTCTCATCCCCTGTATATATATATATATATATAAATGGGACAATAGTTGAGAAACCCAACTTGAACTTTTTCAGAGAATTCTTTCAATCTTTGGACTTTCTTCGACCAACGTGAGGAACCCAACTTGAATTCTTTAAGAAAATTCTTCAAAATTTGGGTGATCTCCAACCCAATTTTAAGAAACTCAACTTGAATTCACCGCGAGAAGTCTTCACCTTTTCAAACTTGTAAGTGTGTGTGTGTTTTATTTTTATTTTTTTATGTGCATATATATATATATATAGCTCACCATAGGGATGTAGAGATCACGTCGTGGAGTGACCATGTCGTGAAGATCATGCTGTGGAGAGGCGTCAATAGTGGACAAATATAGGAGTCTATTTGTGGCATGCGTGGGGTTGTGAAGCAACAACAACCAACATACATATATGTAAATATATATGAATGGCTACTAGTGGATGATGCCTTATATATATATATATATATGTATGTATGTATGTATGTATATATGGGAAGTTTCTTGGAAAATGGTTGATGGGAAGTTTATATATATATGTATTTTGACACATGACCTCCCTATTTAATTTTTTTTTTTGGCTAACTTATTTATTTATTTATTTATTTTTCTTTTTCTAAGAAAGGAAAAGACTTGCATTTCTCAAACGCGTGTCGACCTTCATTATTCGAGGAGACAAATTTGATTTCAAGTAATTTTTTTAAATTACCTTAATACTTGAGGAAGAATTTTTAATAAATTTAAATATCCATAAAAAATGAATATTTAAAGTTTAACCCTCATGTAATCAAGTTGTAGCCTTGACATGAAGCGGTGTCGTATTTTTGGCACTTATGTGCTAAAGTCTTCACTCATGCAAATTGGCTTGACTTGAATGCATAGTGGTGTTCAAGTTTAAACATTTAAATAAAACCAGAATAATACTTGCTATCTATGCAAACAAGTTATAATACCTGACTTAAATGCATTGTGGTGTCTAAAAACTTAGACCCATATTTTATCCATCTCTCTTTTTACCTTTTTTTTTTTTGTAGGATGATGTGTTCAAATGTTTCAAGGAGAAGACTGTAACCATTCTTGAGGATGATAGTGAAGATTTTAAGGAGGAGACTACCTTTCAGTGCATAAGTCACTTACTGACCTTCAATCTTTGTCAGTGCCAGTGATAAAGGATCCATTACACATTTCTTCTTAGTCTCGAGTTGCATCTTACAAGATTACAAATATCAACAATTCAAAACTCAATAAGGTGAAACTTGTTTATGATGTTCTACTATTGAATTCCTCCCATCTAACTACTACTGAAGTTCATGATGAATTTGGATTGTTGAACTCTCGTGTTTGTGACGGATAGACCAAATGGGGAAGCTCCTTAAGTCAAGTTAGCCTCTTGGGTGTTGTTTTGGTACAAAGACTCTATGAAGTATGCAAAACCCCCCAAAAAAGAGTACAAGGAATAAGGCGTAGAGGCCTAAAGAGACTCATAATCCCCCTAGGGATATTGATCCTGTTAAATCTCGTACTTAGTCGGAGATGAAAGTTTTTTATGACCTTAGTGCAGTTAAGGCAGATGTTAAGGTAACTTACTTGGCTGCTTTCCTGGCATGTTGGTTATGCAAGTTCATTATTCCTTAGGGAAATGTTAGTTTGATTCATCTTGAAGTCTTCAAGGTAGCTAGAAAAATGGATCAAGGTGAGACATTTAGCCTTGCTGTTTTGGTGTTAGCAAGCATTTACAATGGCTTAAATGAAATTGCTTGTTCTTTGAAGCCTGAGGCTAATGCATATATTTTCCCTATTCATTATTTATATGAATGGTTAGGTGAATATTTTGATACCCATTTCATTTCTCATTCTTGGAACCATCCCCTATGAATGACTTATTATGCCGATGAGTTTTCTACTAAGTGTTTCAAAGATTCACAAGTTCAGGCTTTGATGATGTCTTGTAAAGGTGTAAAACTGGACCACTTAGCATTGCGACACAAAGACCATGTGTACTGGACTGATAATGAATCCATTAGTGCTACCAAAGCTTCTTATCTCATAAGTCTTCGCTCTGGCAATTTATCTTTGCGACAAGTTAACCATCAGGTGATCCAACCGTATTATCCTCATCGGTTCTCTAAGCAGTTTGGGTATCCTCAAGACCTTCTAGGGGGTTTGCTAGAGATTTTTCGCAATGGAACTTTAGAGACGGTGTACCAACATTGGGAGTCATGTACTAAGCTTGGTAACTACTCCGAAGTTACTATACTATATTATCATAGTCTTGAATAGTTTTTAGTCACTAAGGCTTATGCAGATTTGTGGATTAGAGTGCACAATCCTGATAAGGAAATTCTTACTATTACTTGTATGGAGTCCCCTCATGATTCTTCTCGGAAAATACCCTCAAAGTCTTTAGAGAGTAGAACGCACAAGGTCGACTCAAGTTTTTCTACTAATGGGAGCGTTAGGGACAATGTTGAAAAGAATTTTGATGATTTACTTGATGATTCAAGAGCTTCTTCTAAGCGCTCAATGGGTGGTCATCAAACTAATACATCCACACACTTGGAGCATAAGGAAACTATTTTCGATAGTGGTAGTTGTCACTATCACAAGACTTTTAAGCAACATAATAATGCACAAGGTTTTCGTGTATCAAACGACGACTTTGAAGATATAAGTGAATGTCACTTCAAACGTTGAAAGATTAGACCCAACCCTATGTACTTGATGAGGCTAACTCTCATCCTCTTGATTTAAATGTCTTCTTTGTTGACATTCCAACTTCTATTCAACCGATGGAACTTGATGGTGAAATGTATTATTATTATTATTATTATTATTTTGCATTGATACTAACAAAAATAAATATTTGCATTAGGTGGAGGATGATGACCAATTTGTTGATGAAGGGGACGAGTCCTCTCCTAAGGATCGGTTCGAAAGTGTTGTTGCTACTAGGGAGTCAATGCCCTTTTGCTCGACTATACAATGAAAGGATCACCCTATCATCCCATTACCTTTGCCTCATTCTCATTTGGGTGATGAAAGTATTGCTAGCATCTTAAGTGATGGTCTGATTGAATCTCAAGGTTAAGAGACCACAATTGGAAATACAACATATGATAAATTGACACTTTTAGCAGTTGTAAGTTTAATTGTTGAACAACAATCTCCATGCTTTAATGTTGAGGCTCCTTCTACTTTCATTCATACATTCAACATCGAACAAATCAGCTTTAATGCCCAACGCCAAGCAACACTTATGATAAGAGAAGACATTAAGGAGATGATTATCAAAACTTCCAATGAGTGTCTCCCATTATTGAGAGGAAAAATTGATGAGCTTTTCAATGCTATCGTAAAGACTGAAGTAGACCCTTTACCATTAAAGTCTTAGATTGAGAAGTACATGGTAAGTGTAGATTACCTCGATGCAGTACAACGCACCCATTCTATGAAGATATCTTTAGAAGTACAAAGCAAACATTTAACTATTGTTGCATCTCAAATTGTGGATGCTCTAAACTCTGAGGGTGCACAGGTGAACTGTCGTGAATCATTAAAGGTTGACTTAGCAACTCTCAATGCTAAACAGGAAGCACTTAAGAAGGAATTGGAGCAACAAGGTATATAAAAAGAGCACCTTCATAACTCAATCTTAGAGATCAAGGAGAATATAGTCAATAAAAAAAATGATATTTCTCGTTTGAGGAGAGAACACGTCACTATCACCCAAACCCTTATGCTTACTGATGTTGATGTCAAGACCTTATAGACACTTCAAGAAGCCTTAAGGACTCAACGTGACGAGTTTGCATGCTTGGTGTGGATGTGACTGTTGTACTTCCTTGCTTAGTTTAACTTTCATTCTTTTCTTTTATTTTTTTTATTAAGATGTAATAAAGTCTAGTATTTGTTAGCCAGATTTATTAATAAAAATAAGATTTTTTTTTTTGGTGGTAGTGATTGAACTCGAGTAGTTTCCCCAAGTTTCAAAGAGAGAGGATCAACTCAAACGTGGTTCCTTTTTTATTTTTATTTTTATTTTTTTAAGATCTAACTTTTGGCAAGACTAAAACAAAGATTTATTTTTACGAGCATATGTTCTAACTTTTGTCTAACTCGTCTTTTTAAGTTTTCAACTTAGCGAACTTTTTTTTTTTTTTTTTTTTGTGCGCCATACACAATTTAAGCTCTTGTAAGCCAATAATGTCACTTGTCTTGAGTTTGATCGAAGGATGATAAATTTATGTCTTTGAAACAAAGTTTAATCGAGAGTCAAAGATGACTTATTCTCAACCAAACTTGTGAAGGCTGCCTTTCTTAAGCATTTTGGAGAACAAAAGAAGTCATTTGAATTCGTCTTCATTTTCTTCAGCCTTAAAAGTGGATGAATGACACTTTTGTATTGTGTTTGATATTCTTCCACGAGTTTGTTGAAGAATGTGTGTCAAGCTTGGACTTGATTTTAATCTAAGGGTGGTAAACACATGTTCTTGGAGCAAAATTTAATTGACGATCAATGATGACTTGATCTCAAGTAAACTTATCAATAATTTCCTCAAGTGTTTTGCAAAACCCAATCTTGTCTTCTTTAGCTTTGAAGGTGGATGAATGACACTTTTGTTTGTGTTTGATATTCTTCCACGAGCTTGTTAAAGAATGTTTGGAGTTTGATCTTGACTTTTGATACTTCATTTTTGGATTTAGTTTCTGGGTTGCATCTTCCTTTTAAGAATGCCTCATGCTAAAAGAAAAGAACACTTGTATTTAGAGAAGTTTGAGATTTTAGTTTAAAATCTCTGAATTTGACTTCTTTAATACAAAGAGTTTGTTCTTCGGTTTAAGAAGTTTGCCAAGAAATATCATTTTTTTTTTAGCATAAGTTTGGCCTTTGTTTTTTTTTTTTTTTCATACTTCAGTTTAAGCTCTTGTAGGATAGGAGCAATATGCAGTTTAGGCTCATACTTTAAGGAGCATCACTAGAATGCCGAGGTTTGAAAACAATTATGGTAAAATTTGATGCCATGCTTTCTTCATCGTCATTGGTGAAGGTGATGGTTACACAACATGTCGCACAATTGTGGCATTTGTCCTCAAATTGTTTTGCCCCATTTATTTTTGTGGCATAGAGTGATGGATTCTTAAGAGTTTAGATCAATGCAATTCGTGTTTCCTTAGGAAGCTTTAGCTTTTCATGGATACTAAAGAGCAACGGTAAACATTGTAGGTTTGCTACTACCTCATCCTCTTCCTTGGTTTTGCTCGACTTCTCACTAAGAGCACTTTCTTCATCTTCACTTGGCCTATCTTCTTCCAAAGTCTCATGACAAGAGACCATATGAGTTGATGTCATCATCCCTCTATCAAAGAACTCTGAAGGGAAGTATTCTCTTAAAGTGACAAGGGTGATGAGTTTTTGTACCAATAGGTCATCAACCTATACAATCTTTTGTTTTCTTTTAGGTTTTTTTTTTTTTTTTTTTTTTTTTTTTTTTCCGGATATCGACGAATATTTCGCTTATGTTGTTCATTCCTAGGAAGATTTGGGTATGTATGAGATTCTTGCTTCTTGTGAGGTCTTCTTTATGTCACCAATGTCCAACCTTCTTCGCTATACGACATTGATTCATTATCAAAGCAGAAGTGAAGAATGGTGTCCTGGCATGACACTTGTGTTTGCTTTGGTTTCGGTGACTCACATTGGACAGTATTGACCCATGCCCCCAATGTCTTAGGTGGAACATGTAACGGAACAGGATCGAAGGACCCAAATGTGACTGTAGCATGATTTGACTCGACTGTTTCATCTAGATCCCGATGAATTCCTCCTTGCTTTACAAGTTTCATTATGAGATTTTTTAAGATGAAACATTTCTCCACCGAGTGACTGTTGATTTGATGGTAATGACAATAGTTCAAATCATTAACACAACCCATTTCTTCTGGACGCTTGCACTCAGGTAGCTCAATAACCTTTTTTTAGAGCAGATCTTCCAACATGTTAGGCACATCAGAGTCAGGAAAATGATACTTCTTTTCCTCCAATTCCTTCAAGGTGAATCGACGCCTATCATTTTCCTTGGTTAGTCCGACTTCTTTTTCTTTCTTCTTTTTATTTCTTGCTTGATATTTTGATAGGAGCCGTATTTACCATCATTGACTCCTAGATGGGTTTTATTGAGGTCTCATCACTTGTTTTTCCATCACGTCTCTCTCTTTGCCGGTCAACGATAAGGTCCTTCTTTGTAACATAGTTGGCTATGATGAGCTCCATGTCATGTGCTATAGTAGCTAACTCTTCAAAGGTGCGAGGTCGTATCCCTTAAAGGATGTACAGGAGACCCCAATGCATTCCTTGTATGCATATCTCCACGGTTGATATCTCAGACAATCTATCTTTGCATTCAAGGCTTAAAGCAAGCCAATGATTAATGTAGTATACAACCGGATCTTCTTTCCACTGCTTCGTATTAGTAAGCTTCATCATGCTTGCAGTTTGTCGAGTGCTATAGAAACGGTTGAGGAATTCACATTCCATTTGGTCCCAACTATCGATACACTCAAGTGCAAGGTCTACGTACCAATCAAAGGCATTCCCTCTGAGAGAATGAATGGATTGTTTGACTAACAAGTCACCATCTATACCTACATTATTACAAGTTTCAACAAAATGGGCAACATGTTGTTTTGGATTTCCCTTCCCGTCAAATGATTGAAACTTAAGAGGTTGATAACCCATAGGCATACGTAGGTTATCGATCCTCTTAGTGTAAGGTTTAGAGTACATGAGCGTACTCTGTGAGGATCTACCATACTACGCACTAATGGTGTTAGTTAGCATGTCTTGAAGTTGGTGGACAAATAATGATGCCATTGAGGTAGATTCCACCGTTTGTCTCTCGACTTGCATTGTCCTAGATGCATGTGGTGCATCATTGAGAGGAGATGCAACATTCGAAAGGTGGTTGAGTCCTTGACTTGACTCACTCGTATTTTGTACTTGTGCCTCGACCTTGTTTATAATGGAGGCTCTCTACATATCCTTCTCCTCGACCATCTTAGTGAGTTTGGCGATGGCAAGAGCCATCTCTGCCAATTGTTCCTCTATGGATGTAGTGTTAGTTGCCATTACCGGCATAGTCATCGAGAAGGGAGAAGTAAAAAAGTCGGAATGATTAGAGTAGTTTTCCTCATTTGACATTCCAGTTGGCGATCCGGAGTGTGAGCCAGTGCTGGAGTTGGCATCGGTAATAGATCAAGGAGATTTATCCCCGAAGTCCTATACTGTTGAAGGGAGTCTTCTCCTGCTACAAGGACTATGACATTTTTCCCCTAGAGAGGCCAAAGTGACTAATGGTTGGTGCGCATCATGCGTTCTTATCGGTTTTAGCAAAGAAGAAGACTCACTTGTTTGTTTTGTTGAGACTGAAGATGTTGATTTTGTTTTGCTACGAGTCATGGGGCCCATAGAAGTGTCATGTGTCGATTGTGCAATGACGATGTTGTCATTGCCATTGTTGACATGCACAACTTGAGTTCTTTTGGGTGCCATCAACATTGTAGTGATCAATCTTCTAACGAAAGATATGAAAGGTAGAGATGTCCCACTAGGCATGCTAGAAATTTGTACGCCCAAATTTCGTAAAAGTCCTACGAAATTAGCAAAACAATAAGAAAATAATGCGAACAAAATATTTATTGAAATTAAAAATATTGGGGTTCATTATAAAAAACAATGTTCTTTACAAAAGAATATTTTCCTTCTGATTATGTCGTTTTGACCACAACTTGAAGAACGACGATGACGTTTTCTTGATTTCGAAGATCAATCGAGGCAATAAGTGGCTTATTCCCGAATGAACTCGTTGAATGACAAAGAATGCGTGTAGCAGTTCTTTTGCCAGTTACCGAACTTGTAGGGAGATTTGATGAAAGCTTTCTTTTGTTGTAAAACTTCTTTTCCCATACGAAGTCGTCTCTGAATTTTCTCTTTAGAATTTTATTTTATTTTATTTTTTTTCGAGTTCTCAATTTCTGATTTCTGAATTTCTCCTCCCTTCTAATCCTTTGTTCTTGAAAGAAGACACTTCTATTTATAGGTGCAGATAGAGAATTTGAATTTTGAATTCCCAGAGTTTAATTACTTAATTCAATGGATTTAGTTTCTTGATTTTAACAAATTTTCTTCTCTTGGGAGGTTTTATCAACAAGACTAGACTAAAATAATAATAATAATAATAATAATTTTATTATTATTATTATTATTATTTTATAGTTGGAGATTAGTTTCCTTTTTATTTATTTTTTTATTTTAAGGAAACTTATCCATATATATTTTTTTAATTCATTTTGAAGATGGTAATTTAATCCACTAAAATTTTTTTGTCTACAGAAGCAAAAAAATCAAAGAAAACAAAACCTAATCAACTTCATCCCACCATCCGAACTCCACCTAAATCTTGTTCCGAAACACATTATATAGAAGAGTTCGGTAGAAGAGGAGCTGAGCCTCGGCCCCGACCAAAGCCCTCTTGGCATCAACCCTAACAATCTGTCTTCCATAACACTGCCTTCCTATCAGATTCAACATCATCCAACTCCTCGATCTTCATTTCAAAAGATTCAAAACCTTAAGACCAATCCTGATAAGTCTAAACAGTAGAAACCTAATATAACCACAAATTGAAGTCCAGAAAAGAAAAACTAAAGAAATCGATCCGAATAACACAATTGGAACAAAATAGAGAAACCGCAGCATAAAATCGGTAGTGCGGATTCCAAACCTTTACCAAATTGGACGAAAATTACACCAAATGAAAGTAGATAAAAAGGATTCTCTACAGAAAAACAGGAAATTGAGAGGCTTTTAGTGATTCTTATTCGAGAACCAGAATTTCTAAATAAAAAATAAAAAATAAAAATTAAGATGAAATTTGAGATTTTCCTCTACAGAATCTGTTTGATTGCTAAAAAATCAAAACGGAAAATCGATGGAACAGTTACGAAGGTAGCTGAGCCCTAGAATCGGCTAAAAGAACTGAAACACTTTGTTTTTCTCCCTTTTTTTTTTTTTCAATGAGAATATATGTATGTATGTATATATATAATTTATTTGTCATAAGTACAAAATTTATGTAAAAAACTTATTAAAAATTAATTATCATGAATATATAATATGGTTAGCTATAATATTTTACCCCAATACAAATTTCATCTTGAATTTTTTTTTAATCATAAAAATTAAATTTGTTGTAAAAATCTCAATTTTTTTTTCATAAAATATATTTGTGCCTAAAATCATGGTAACAAAATGTGAAACTTATTGTAGTGTCTAAGAATATTTCCAAGTCCCTAGTCTTAACCAGAGTGTGTAAGAAATTATGACTCAAATTGGACTAATTGGTTTTATATGTTTTTTTAATCATTTTATATCACTTGTTTTCCCTTTTTCCTTTCATAATTTTGGTTTTATAAGTATAAAACGGAATGACACGAATTCAGCCCATGATTTTCCATCCCAAAATTTGAAAATTGTAAGCACTCTGAGAATGCCAAAAAGCAATTAGTTGGTCTATTTCCGATTTAAAAGGGATTCACCCCATTATATGCACACATAGGATTGACTTGCAGGGCAATGCTAAGGCCACGCGATTAATCACAAAAGAGGCTTAATCCATTGATGCAAAATGTGGTTGGAGTTGAAGTACTTACGCATGTTTGTATTATTTATCCTACATTCAATTGTATTTTGGTTAGTCCAACTCAAGTGATCCTCTAAAAAGTGGGATGACTACATTCAAGAACGAGCAGGGGGCTAAAACCATATATTAACCGCAGGATGATGAGTATACATAAATTACAAAAAACTTAATGTACCATTTCTCATTCCCTTTTTTGGTTCAAGTGCTAAAAGGAGTGGCCAGTTAAAAACATTACTGTTTTCCCTTATGGTTACTTAGACTCCATTTTATAGTAATTTTAAGAAGCGTTTTTAACATTTTTAACGCTTTAAAATTTTTATTAATTTAAGTTTTAAAAAAATTAGAAACATTCCCTAAAATTACTGTCAAACACATTCTTAGGTGGTGTTTGTTTTTTGACTGAATAGAAAAAGTAAAAATATTTAACTTTTTTTATTCAATTAAAAGTAACTTATTGACATTAATCAATATAATTAAAGTAAACTTATTAATAACAAGTACACTTTAGTTATATTGGTTAATATCAATAAAGTACTTTTAGTTTAATAAAAAAAATTAAATATTTTTATTTTTTCTATTCAACCAAAAAACAAACACCACCTTTGACTACTTACATATTGCTATTCCCTCGGAGAAACAAGATATAAAAGTAATGTTTTAGATTTAGGAAAGACATAGTAAGGTGTATATATTCTAGGTCTGAATATAATATCGAAGTGAAATCTAGCTTGATGGTGAAGCAGCGCGCGCCCACTGGAATAAATGTTTAGTAGGAGCTATCGGAGGTCTTTCAATTTGCTGCAAGGGAAAACAAACACCTCTCTCGGCTGCCCTAGCTGGACTCGTCCACTGTCGCCGACGGCACGGAGCTGCCGCTGGCCGGACGTCGTCGCTCCCCAACCCCCCTCCGCGGCAGGGCGCCCCTCTCCCACTGGTTTGGCAGGTGCTGTAAACCCACCCCCCAACAAAACACTGTGCTGTAATATTTAATTTTATAATTTTTATAATTTTTTGTTTATTTATTGCAATTTAAACATTTTAATTTATTCAAATTATTAAAAAGTTAAAACATAAGGAATTACTTTTAAAATTATTTAATTTATTATTTTTAAAATTTTTAATAATGTATAAAATTTATATTTATAACATATGATCGATTCAACTGTCGTTTTTATTAATGAATCATAAATCGATAATTTTTTTTTATCCAATAATTAATTAGATTCTGAAAACATTAGGTGTACTCGTTTTCTTCCTATATGTATGAAATGGAACCATTTTATTTTTATTTTATTCATAGTTTTATTTCATATTTTATATTATACATAAAATACCTTTTCTAACATCACCATTAAAATATCGTCTTTTCTTTATACAGTGGGCAATAACCCACCATTCATCTATTTTTCTCTGGAACCCACTAAAAATATGCCCATCAAAATAAAACCTTTTCTTTTACACCACTCTTAGGATTATAAAATAATAAGTTGTTAACTGTTAGTTTGCTAAGCTGTTAGTTCGTTAGCTGTTAAGAGGATGTTAGATTGCTATAATAGATTGTTAGTGTTGTACACGTGTAAGCAAGTTAGTTAGTGAGAAGAAACTATTGTAATATAAATATTGAGGTTTGCTCTATAAACAAAACACAGAGGATTTCTTCCGGATTGAATTTTAGCCCTTTCTTTCCCTCTTTCTCACTTCTTTCTCTCTTTATTATCTTAGTTCTAACATGGTATCAGAGCTCTCAACAAACCCTAGCTTCTTCTTCCTCTAGTCATTTTGTCTCTATTTCATTCAATCATTCTACTTGAGTTAAGCTGGAAAATCATAATTTTCTAATATGGAGAAAACAGATTTTCTCAGCAATTCGTGGTCACAATCTTTAGCACTTTGTCACTGGAGTTCATGATCCACCGTTAAAATTTCGAAGTTCAGAAAATCGATCTCAAGGAATATTGAATCAAGATTTTCTTGATTGGGAACAACAAGATCAACTCTTAGTTTCTTGGCTTCTTTCATCAATGTCTGAAAAAGTTCTTTCAAGGTATGTAAATTGTGAATCTGCTTTTCAAATTTGGAAGACATTGGAGGTATATTTTGCTTCTCAAACACGTGCTAAAATCTCACAATATAAAACCTTGCTTCAGAACACCAAAAAGGAATCTCTGAGTATGAATGAATATTTGCTTAAAATTCGTGGTTTTGTTGATCTACTTGCTCTTGTTAGTGTGAATCTCTTTGTGAAAGATCACATTGATGCTATCACAGATGGACTGCCTAGTGAATATGACACATTCTTTCTCATAATTAATTCTAGAACTGAGGATTATTCAGTAGAGGACATTGAGTCTCTTTTATTAGCACAAGAAGCTAGGATTGAGAAACACAACAAGAGGCTAGACTCTGAAACTGCTTCTGTTAATATTACACAAGGTTCGGGTAACTTTGGAAGAGGCAATTTTTCTCAAGGTAGAGGTTTCACTAGTAACAATCAGTTTAGCCCTAATTTTGGCAGAGGTAATTTTTCTCCCAGAGGAAGGGGTGGTTTTCAAGGTAGAGGTGGTTTTAACAATGGTGGTTAGAGATCTTGGAACACTTGGAATAATAATGCTACTACTAATGCTGAAAAATTGGTATGCCAAGTGTGCATGAAGATTGGTCATTCTACAGATAGGTGTTACTACAGATACGATCCTAGTTTTCAGAGTCCTCGTACTCTTGGTTTCACTCCTAGTTTTCAAAAGTCACCTCAAACACAGATTCAGGGTGGCAACAAGCCTAACATGCAAGTCCTGATGGCTACACCAGAAAACATTTGTGATACTAATTGGTATCCAAACTCAAGTGCCTCGAACCATGTGACTGCAAATGCCAATAATCTGGTTGAACACACACCATACTATGGCAATGAGCAAGTTCGTGTTGGCAATGGTATGGGAATCTCTATTAAATATATTGGCCTTTCACAGTTTTCCTCTCCTTTCACTTCTCAGCTTTTGTCTTTAAATTATCTTCTTCATGTTCCTGAAATCACAAAGAACTTGTTGAGTGTATCTAAATTTGCTAGAGACAACAATGTATTCTTTGAATTCCATCCTAATTTTTGTCTTGTCAAAGATTAGGTTTCCAAAATTGTGGTTATGGAGGGCAAACTTAAAGGTGACCTATATGCATTTGATTCATCACAAATTCAACTTCAAAAATCTGCTCCATCTCAAGTTTCTCTTTCACAAAGTGTCACTTCCCATCAATCTGGTCCTAGTGCAAACTGTCAAGTGTCTGTACATGTTTCAGATCTCCAATCTCATAATGGTAGCTCTACAGTTGGTCTTTGGCATGATAGACTTGGTCATCCATCTTTCAAGATTGTACAAAATGTTATGAGTCTTTGTAAACTTTCCAAATTCAATAAAATTCTACATGATTTTGTGTGTAAAGCTTGATGTCTTGGCAAAATACATATGCTCCCCTTTCCTACTTTTATATCTGAATATCAAGAACCTCTACAACTAGTGTACTCAGACTTATGGGGACCATCACCTGTTCAATCATCCAATGGCTATAAGTACTATATCTGTTTTGTGGATGCCTTTTCTAGGTCTACTTGGATCTACCTTTTAAGAAACAAATCTGATTCGTTTCAAACCTTTCAGAATTTCAAGGCTCAAGCTGAATTACAATTAGGGTTCAAAATTAAATGCCTACAATCTGATTGGGGGGGTGAATTTTGTGCTTTTACTGATTACCTTACTATAAATGGCATTATTCATAGGATTTCTTGTCCTCACACTCACCAACAAAACGGTGTAGCTGAAAGGAAGCGCAGACATATTGTTGAGAATGGTCTTACCTTACTTGCTAGAGCCTTAATGTCTTTCAAATATTAGGATGAATCATTTAGAACATTTGTATTCTTGCATAATAGGTTGCCCTCTCCAGTTTCACATGGTAAGTCTCCCTTACAGCTTCTTTTTAATCATGTTCCTTATTACAAGGCTCTTAGAATCTTTCGTTGTGCTTGCTATCCCAACACTAGACCATATAACAACCATAAACTTGTCTTTCGGTCTATACAATGTACATTTCTATGTTATAGCCTCACTCATAAAGGCTACAAGTGTTTAAACCCCTCCGGTAAAATTTTCATATCCAGAGATGTTATTTTTTATGAACATCTATTTCCATTTTCAGAATCTCTTTCCTCTCAACCTCAACATTCTTCCATTTCTCAACCTCTCTCCTTTAGTTAATCACCACCAATTCCTCCTGTCAACACAACCACTCACTTGGAAAACTGTCAAGACTCTAATGCTCCCATTGTATCATCATCTATCCCAAGTACTATTGGAGATACACATTATATGATTACCAGATCCAAAAAGGGCATATTTAAACCAAAAGTATACAGTGTTACCAAAGAACCTCAATCTGCTGATGAAGTCTTGCAAAATGAGAACTGGAAAATAGCCATGATAGATGAATATTCTGCTCTCTTGAGAAACAATACGTGGTCTTTGGTTGACCTTCCAGCTGGTAGAAAAGTAATAGGATGTAAGTGGATTTTCAGAGTTAAAGAAAATCCAGATGGTTCTATTAACAAATATAAAGCTAGACTCGTTGTAAAGGGGTTTCACCAAACAGCTGGATTTGATTATACAGAAACATTTAGCCCTGTTGTGAAGCCTACTACTATTAGGGTGGTTCTCACCATAGCATTATCAAGGAATTGGAAAATTCAACAACTTGATATCAACAATGCTTTTTTGAATGGAGATCTACAAGAAGAAGTTTATATGGAACAACCTAAAGGCTTTATTGAAAAGTCCACTTCTCATTTAGTATGCAAGCTCCACAAATCTCTATATGGACTCAAACAGGCACCACGTTCCTGGTTTGAGAAACTCTATGAAGCACTTATAGATCTTGGTTTTACATCTGCTAAATCTGATCAGTCTTTATTCACAAGGTTCACTATGGATCACACTACCTTTCTCCTAGTATATGTTGATGATATACTGGTTATTGGCAGCAATCCTTGTGTAATTCAATAATTAATCTCACAATTAAACAAGAGTTTTTCTCTTAAAGATCTTGGTGAGATAGACTATTTCTTGGGCATACAAGTGAAACACACCACTGAAGGTTTACACTTGTCTCAGACTAAGTATGTGCATGATCTCTTATGTAAAACCAAAATGAACAATGCAAAAGGCATGAATACTCCCATGATCAGTGGTCAACAACTTACAGTGTCTGGAAGTGGTACTGTGCAAGACATTCAATTCTATAAGAGTGTTGTAGGTGCACTTCAATATGTCACTATCACCAGGCCAAAAATTTCCTTTTGTGTCAATCGAGTTTGTCAATATTTGAAGGATCCACAAGAAGAACACTGGAAAACAGTAAAAAGGATACTTAGATACTTGAAAAACACTATTCAATATGGACTTCATTTGACCTATTCAAGTACTTTAAATTTGGTGGGATTTTGTGATGCTGATTGGGCATCAAGTCCATATGATAGAAGATCTACATCCGGTTATTGTGTCTATCTTGGAAATAATCTAGTTTCTTGGTGCTCAAAGAAACAACATATTGTCTCTAGATCATCTATAGAGGCAAAATACAGAAGCTTAGCTGGAATAACTGCTGAGATCACATGGTTAACTGCCCTACTAAGTGAATTGAGGATCACATTACCCAGAACTCCAGCAGTATGGTGTGATAATATGAGCACGGTATTGTTATCTGCAAATCCAATTTTACATGCTAGAACCAAACATATTGAGCTTGATTTGTATTTTGTGCGTGAGAAAGTTATTCAAAAGCTTATTGATGTGAGACATGTTCCTTCAAGTGACCAAATAGCAAATCTTTTTACCAAAGCTATACCCAGCTCCAGATTTTCTCTACTTAGAAGCAAACTCAGAGTTCTTGATTTAAGTACTTTGAGTTTGAGGGGGGATGTTAGGATTATAAAATAATAATTTGTTAACTATTAGTTTGCTAAGCTGTTAGTTTGTTAGCTGTTAAGAGGATGTTAGATTGCTATAACAGATTATTAGTGTTGCACACGTGTAAGCAAGTTAGTTAGTGAGAAGAAACTATTGTAATATAAATACTGAGGTTTGCTCTGTAAACAAAACACAGAGGATTTCTTCCAGATTGAATCTGAGCCCTTTCTTTCCCTATTTCTCACTTTTTTCTCTCTTTATTATCTTAGTTCTAACAACCACAGACTTTTCCATCATAACATGGACCCCACCTGTCTTCTTCATTCACTCTATGACACTCACTCTTCCCTTTTACAGGGAAGTGACTTTTCAAACTAAGGCTCTATGGTATGGGGTTGATTTTGGAAAGAGACCAGTGAGGTGAGGTTTTCAAGACTTTGGGGATCTCTCTAGGTTGCTAGGGTTTTTGGAGTAATTTTATTTTCTTTATTTTTAGCAACTATGGATGAAGGGTTTAGAGGTTTGTTTGGAACTCTTTCTTGGGTTCTTAGACTAAATGGGCTTTGGAACTGTGTCTGTGGAGATATCTCTCGGACTGGTGAGGTTTCTTGGGCTTCATTTGGTGGGTTTTCTGTCTTGGTTCTCTCTGGTTTAGGGGTTTTTGCCTTTATAGAAAAGAAAGTGGAAGATCAGAGGAGGGTTACAATGGAGAAAAGGAGAAAGGCAGTTGAAGAGAATAGGGAAAAGAAAGAGTTAGAAGAGAGAAGCTAATGGTCGTCTTATGGGCTGGAGATTTGTTTTGATAACCGTTTTTCAAAAAGTTAGTATATATATATATATATATATATATATATATATATATATATATATATATATATATATATCATGTTTTACAATATGAAATTAGTTTACATTGGAAATTTTTTCATAAAGAATTGACATGGGCTTCCTTTTTACATGATGGCCCCCAAAATTAAGAATCAAGGAATGGTACATGCTTCCTTAAGATAAATGGAAAGAGAAATTTAAAAATAAATAAAAAATAGAAAAACTACTTCCAAAACTTGTCGCTCTGCTTCTACGTGCACGTAACTTTTAAACAATGTTCAACAAAGAAAACTTTTAAATTTTCTTTTTAGAAAGAAAACTATAAAGGTTTTTTTATTAAATTTTATTAAATTATTAATTGTTTAGTAAAAAGGTTTAAACATTTTGGTAAAACAAATTGATGAGATTATTAAATTTTATAAATATAAACTACTTCCAAAACTTTTTTCCAAAACAAATTTCTTATTTAATTTTTAAACATTAGTCAAATCAAGACTTGTATTTATAATCCTTATTATTAACATTATTGATTTTTAATAAATTGTTATTTTTAAAATATCTATTAAAATAATTTTTTTTTCTATTGAATTCATTTAAAAAAATTTATCAAAATCAATAAGACTTATATATATATATAATATTTCGATCATTTCACAAATTGAGTACTTTTATTATTTGAAAAAACATGGTTGATTTATTGGTCAAATATTTGCATTCATTTTTTTTATTTCTCTCTCTTTTTTAATCGACATTGTAATTTTCAATTATAAGAGTGTGGACCCCGCATTTTGCTAGATGCGTTCCCACTCAATGGTGAAAATTTGATTTTTAGAAAAAGACTTGAAGTCGCCATTTATTTTTGTTTTATTTTTTGAGGGAAAAACAAAATAAGAAATAAAAACCCTAAGTGTGAATCCTGAAGGAAAAAAACAGGTCCGTGAAAAATCGAGTTTGGGTCCAGGAGTCAGGTTATTCATTAGGAAGGTAAGGTAAAAACCGTAGCACCCCTCTAAGCCCCTAAAAATGGGTCTCTGCTAAATAAGGTGAAACAAGCATGACAATTAACTAGGAGATCAGTGGATACCAAAGAGATCATAGATTAAAAGCAAGTCATGATAATGAATAAATTAACAAAGTGAGAGTGAGAGCGTACTTTGGCAGCAGGTAATAAAGCACTATCATGAAATAAAGTTAGTGCGCAATAACGAATACAAAATATATCACATGCATATCAAAGTGCAAGACAAAGATTAGACAATACTCATTAAGCATAACAATTGACAATCAGAAGAAAAAACTCATATATAGGGTCCCCATCAAAGCCCAATTCATCTTGCATGAATTAATCTCACAAATTCTATTATTTTGGAATTATGAAAATTGCCTTGATGCTTATTAAAAATAGTGAAAAACGAGAAAATTATTAAAAATCAAAGAAAATCACAAGATGCATGCCTGAATAAAAAATGGCAGCAAGTTTATTAAAAATTAGGTTTTGGTGAATCAGGATTTTACTGAAGAAAAGAAAAAGAAAAAAGAAGAAGAAAATAACAATAATAATAATAATAATAATAATAATAATAATAATGACAAATAAATAAATAAAGTAAAATAATAAAATAAATAAATAAATAAATAATTATATGAAATATGAATAAATAAAATAATTAAATTAGGTGAATAAACAAATTAAATAAATAAATTTAAAAGATTTAAAACCATTTGAAAGACAAATTTTTGAAAATCAAGTTTTGAAACTTATTTGAAAATTGAAGTTTTAAGAACTAAATTAGAAAATTGGAATTTTAGAAAAATAATTTGAAACTAGAAGTCATGAAAATTGGAACTTGGAAAAATTATTTGGGAATGAGATTTCTTAAAAATTAAATCTGAAAATTGAAATTTTGGAAAATTATTTAAGAATGGAAATTTCTAAAAGAATAAATTTGAAAATTGGAATTTTGAAAAATTATTTGAAAATTAAAGTTTGAAAAATTAAATTTGAAAATTGGAGTTTTGAAAATTATTTGAAAGAAATTGGAGTTCTGAAAATTAAATTTAAGAATTGGAATTTTAAAAATTAAATTTGAAATTTTGGAATTTTTGAAAATTTAAATTTAAAAATTTGAATCTTGGAAAATTAAATTCAAAATTAGAGTCTTAGAAAATTATTTTGAGAATTGAATTTTGAAGAATTAAATTTTAAAAAATGGAGTTTTGGAAAATTGAATTTCGAGAATTAAAGTTTTGAAAATTATTTGAAAATCGGAATTTTGGGCGATCATTTGAAAATAGAAGTTTTGGAAATTAAATTTTAAAAATTAAAGATTTGAAAAATTATTTTAAAATGGAATATTTAAGAATTAAATTTGAAAATTGGAATAGAAATGAGATTATTTGAGAAACCGGGATTTTAAGAATCATTTAAAAAGAATTTACGAAAATCAAACTTTGACATGTGAGGAAAAAAAAAATAATTTTCACCATGAGGCCACAACTGGACCCACACACTGAAGGGTGTTATTTAATTAGAAAACTTGAAGTGCCCTACCACTTATGAAAATTCTCATGCCACTATTGACTTGTCATTCATCATTTGTTTAAACCTTTTCATGTCATTAGTGAACTACTGACTTTTGGGAGAGGAGTAATGAAGCCCCACTTCTCTATGAAAAGCACCAACTCACAACCCATTTACACATGGTAGCACATGAATCACCATGCAGGGCCTCGTTCCACCTCCAGAAGGCGACAACCCTGAAATATACTTAGTTGATGACAGAAGGAAGAGTTAGCGTAATGGGAGGCGGAACGTTGTTGGTGGGTGGAAGAGTGGCGTTGTTTGGTGACGAAATATCGGCTTCTTCTTCATAGTCGGGCATCTATGGCAAGTGGTTTACATCCATTCCATGGAGGAATGATTTGGGTGGAGCAGTGATGAGTTATGGCAACCACGCATCGATGCAACAGAGACGGAAGCAGTGGCAGTAATCCGGCAGCACCTAGAAAATGCTGCCGTCGTTACTGGTGACCGGTGCAACTGCCCACTTCACCAAGCAGATTGAGCAAGACCGTGTGTCACCGCCGGAGCAGTTTCCTTCAAGCACCATTTTTTTTTCACTTTCTCTTTCCCGAATCACCTCTCCACATCTCTTCCTAAGCCTTCAATGTGACCCATATGGCTCTCAAACACCTAGAAATTTCTAACAGTATGAAAAATAGCTCATGGTGCCCTCTCGGAAACACCCCCAAACAAGATGGCCAACCTCAAACATGATACTTGACACCCTAAAATATACCAAGAACAGAGGAGAAGGTAAAGAAAAATAGAGCATGCACAAACGAAAATAACACAGTCAAATCTAGCTCCATTCCATAAATGCTGATGAGTTTTAAAAGTTAGTGGGAAAGTTTGAGTGATCTTAACACATGAACAATGGCATATCTACCATACAGCGCATTCAGGTGAAACAGAGATCAAGTAAATAGAAATAGGAAATAGGCTTAACACATTCAAACGTAAAATAATAATAATAATAATAAAATAATAAAAATAAATAAATAAATAAATAAATAAAAAATCCAAATATCAGTAAGGAACATGGTATGTCTGTTAAAAAAAAATGGAGAGCCTAAGGTGTGAAATAGTTAAACCTAAGTGATTCCCTTCAAGTAAAATATTGCTTGGCTTCCAACAAGCTGCAATCTTCTCTTTCTACTTCCTCTTTTCTCCTAATTATTTTTTTTCTTTTTACAAATGCCCCAAAAAACCCAAAACGACTCTCACTTTTGCTTCCTCTTCCTACTTGCCCGTTTCTTCTCCCAAAACCTCACCTACTAAAAAAAAACTCTCTCACACCTCTCTTTTCTGTCTTCTCTTACTTTTTCTTTTCATGCCAGCTTCTACCGACTCCCTGCTCTTACTTAGATCGTCATTTCCTCTATCTCGTTCCAACCATCCCCTTTCCAACTACTCCTCTGCTCCACTACTTCAACCACTGTCATTGCCTAGTCACATCTTTAACACACATCCCATGCAGGTTGGCTCCTCCAGAAAATAAAAAAGGCAGCTATTCCCGGGCGTGAGAAAAATCCCCTAGTCCAAGAGGGGTCTACAAATATGCCCCTCTTTGGTAGAATTCATGAGTGTAAGGAATATGAACACTAGAGTGAAAAGAAAGTGTGAATAGTGAGTGGAATGAAGTGAACTCTACCGAAGAAAAAGAAAGACACCTAAAGGTACACAAGTAGAATGCAAACTTGCTCGAACCCACAAATGAACAAAAATGACTCTAAAAATCCTAAGAGAAGGGTAGTCCTTAGAGTGCCTCTAAAGCTGCACTATGGATCCAGACTCCCTTTAAGATGTTTCCAAAAGTGACTCAAAGATCAATGTCAAAGATGAGTAATGGTCGAACCACCTTGGAGTACAGGAAAGAAGGCGTCCAAATGGGAACTAGCCTATGTAAACTACATAAGAACGCTAAGTGTGGGGTGTCCAACAACAAGACCGAAAATGCATCGTGAACTCAAAGGACTATGTCATGTGCAGTGGAAGGGAAAGTCTAGAAGAGCATGATGAACAAATGATAAGCACAAGGTAACAGGGTGAGGAAAATGAGGACGAATGTAAAATCGTGAAGGCAAGATATGTAATGCCAATGAATATGAATGTCAGGAGCTATGACTCTGAATGATATGGCTGAGGAAAAATGACTTTGAATGCCAAAAAGGAGGAAAAATGGTGACTCTAAATGCCTGAATGAGTATGCACAACAACTCTTAACGCCAAAACTAAAGGAAGATGGTGGCACCGAATGCCAAGTTGGAAAATGGCTACAAATGCCAAAATGAAGACACGTCTCTGAACGCTAAACTGAAGAAGATGATGGCTCTAAATGCCTAACTAAAGACATGGCTCTGAACGCTTAAAATTGATGAAAGTGGCTTCGAATAGTAAGAATGACTCTGAATGCTAAACTAAAAGAAAATGGAAACCTTAAATGCTAGCAATGTGGCTCTAAACACCGAATTAAAAGAGAAAGACAACTCTAAATGTTAGGAATGTAGCTCTGAACGCCGAACTAGAGGAAAATGATGGCTTTGAATGCTAGACTAACTAATGGCTCTGAATGCCAAACTCAATATATGATGGCTCTAAATGTCAAGTTGACTAATGGCTCTAAACGCCAAACCTAAGATATGATGGCTCTAAACTCCAGGAGTGAACAACGACTCTGAACTCCAAACTATGAATGACGGCTCTAAACACCGGGAATGTAGCTCTAAACACTGAAAATGTGGTAGCGAATGCCCGATCATGATAAGATGATGTCTCTGAACACCAAACTGTGAAGGGACAGTGACTCTGAACGCCAAACTAAAAAGAGATGGTGGCTTTGAATGCCCAAACTGAGAAGGGATGGTGGCTCTAAACGCCAAATTGAAAACATGTCTCTAAAGGCCAAATTGAGAAGATATGGCGGCTCTGAACGCCAAACTGAAGAAGATGAAGGCTCTGAACGTCAAACTGTGAAGGGATAGTGACTCTGAACACCAAGCTGGAGATGTGGCTCTAAATGCCAAATTGAAGAAGATGGAGGCTTTGAACATCAAACTGTAAAGGGATAGTGACTCTGAATGCCAAGTTAGAGATGCGGCTCTGAACACCAAACTGAAGAAGATGAAGGCTCTGAATGCCATAACTGAGAACTAACATCTTTGAATGTCAAACTGAGAAACACGACTCTGAATGTCGTAACTGAGAAGCAATAATGGCTCTGAACGTCAAGCTGTAAGGAGATGGTGGCTCTGAACGCCATAACTGAGAACTGACATCTCTGAATATCAAACTGAGCAGGACGACTTTGAATTTCGTAACTGAGAAGATATGGCGGCTTTGAATGCCAAACTGAAGAAGATGAGGGCTTTGAACATCAAATTGTGAAGGGATAGTGACTCTAACGCTAAGCTGGAGATGTGGCTCTGAACGCCAAATTGAATAAGATGAAGGCTCTAAACGTCAAACTGTGAAGGGATAGTGACTCTGAATACCAAGCTGGAGATGCGGCTCTGAATGCCAAACTGAAGAAGATGAAGACTCTGAACGCCATAACTGAGAACTAACATCGCTGAATGTCAAACTGAGAAAGACGACTCTAAACGTCGTAACTGAGAAGCGATGATGGCTTTGAACGCCATAACTGAGAACTGACATCTCTTAATGTCAAACTGAGCAGGACGACTCCGAATGTCGTAACTGAGTAGATATGACGACTCTGAACACCAAGCTATAAAAAGATGGCGACTCTAAACGTTATAACTAAGAAGGGATGGTGGCTCTAAACGCCAAACTGAAAAGAGATGGTGGCTCTAAACGCCAAACTAAAAAGAAATGGTGGCTTTGAACGCCAAAATTGAGAAGGATGACTCTGAACGTTAAACTGAGAATGATGACTTTGAACGTCAAACTGAGAATGATGACTCTGAATGTCAAACTGAGAATAGATGGCAGCTCTGAACGCTGAGCTGCAAGGAAATGATGAAGAGGGAAATATGCTTCAATGTAGCGTGCCACCACAACTCCCAATCTACTGAAAGGGTCTGAAAGAGACTCTATGAGTCTCAAAAGATGATTTGCTAGTGAGTCGGAATGGTAAAATCGACTATAAGTATGGCCTCACAATTCATCCGACTAAATCACAAGGCCTAATGATGTGTCACAATAAGTCAGGCACTTCTAACTCAAAATGCTCTATAAGAGAAGTCCATCGTCATCTCAAATGACTGATCCACTAGGGGACCTCAAGAGAATATTCCGTTGGGGTAACTAGCGCGACCTCAACATAACAATCTACGGAAGAGTCATGGATAGTGGGACAGCCAAAACCCGAAGGTTGTGCTCCTCTGGAGGCTCATCTCGGCAAAAATCATTGAAACAATGACCAGTAATGCAAATAAATATCCATCGGCTAAGTGATGAAGATTGTAACAAGTTTGTGAGAAAAAAATCATCTTCACAGCTAAAAAAAGGGAAATATGCCCCAGTATAGCAACTAAGGCATCCGGTCTATCCTGATAACTCGAGAATAACTCAATGGGAAATGTATAAGAAATTTGACATGTACTCCACTGAAATGATGATGTGGGAGTCTATGCACCTGAGATAACTCCATCTAAGAATCATGATAATATAAGAAAATATGAGCCTAACTTAATGGCTTGAGAAAGACTCCAATGAAGAATCAGGACAAAATGAAAGCAAACCATTGGCCCAACGTGTATCTCACGACTGAGAACAATCATGCAAATTAATGAGGATCTACAAATCTGAACCAAAACGGGAGTATGCCCCAGTATGACATCGAATGTGTGATGATACGGAAAACCAGATGATATCAAATCATCCATCATTGAATGTGCAATCCTAGTCATCCACGTCCATAACTGAATCGGACCTACAAATCAAAAGGGTGTGCCCCAAAAGGAGAAACATGATGACAACCAAATGTCGAAAAATGTGGGCTTGACTGGATGGCTCCAAAGAGGCTCCACTGGGGGATCATGATAAGATAACAAACAGATCGTCATCTCGGCGTGTATCTCATAGGTGGGGATGATCATGCGACTCCATGAAGATCTATAAATCTCAATCGAAACAGAAATATGCCCCAATATGGAATCAGATGTATGGTAGATCGATAAAGCAGACGACATCGAATCATCCATCATCAAATGTGCAATCCTGGTCATCCATATCCATAACTGAATCGAGTTCAAATGTCAAAGAGGCGTCTCTCAGAAGAAGAAGCATGATGATATCTAAATATCAACCAAATCTCAAACACCTGTCCAAGTAGGGGTAGTCGAAGACGACATTTGATCCCATGGCCTTAGGGTGGTCTTAAGACATGGGACATAACGTAGGCTAGGGTGATAAGGTAATAGAAATGAAGGGAAACTAGGCCCAAATACCCAATGATCAAAAACCCATGCCCTCATGTATAAAATGCAACATGCATAGAAAAGCTTGTGAGCCATAGACCTGAGGGTGCCCAATGTGAATATAATATCAATAATGAAACAATGAGGCAAATCAAACCGATAATGAGATACGCAAGAATGATGCAAGGGAAAAATTGAACCTGGAATAGGTCAATGTAAGAAAAGAACAAGGGGGTGAAGCGAATAGGATGAATCACAAGCAATGACGAGGATGATAGCGAAACAATAAATATACGAAGAAAAGTGATGATCATCTGAAGTCAAACGTGGAGTGAAGCCACATCAATAATGAATATAATGATGGAAAGGACAATGACCTAAAGTCTCTAGGAGAAGGTCACTCATCTCACTCTCAAAGATATATGACAAAATGAAAACAAAGAAAAGATGATCTCAGAAAGCTCACATACGAACTCTCAATAACAAACATACTAAATAAAATGACCCTCAGATATCAATATATACGCTCAATGATGGAGAATACTATGCACATACACACATGTGCTTATTTTTCTTTTCATTTCATTTTTTTCTTTTCTTTTTCCTAGATTTTTTTTTTTTACATATATACAAATGCACATACCCTGAACATAAACAAATGAACCCCAAAGATGATATCAATAATGGATAGACACACTCTCAAGTGTTAAGGTGACAAAAACTCTCTCTGACGAGATAACCTTCTCAAACTAAGGATCTCTAAATCAGTGTTCGTATGATAGATAGTGGAAATGATGTGACTATCTTCCACGTAATGAATTGAGGAGGATCATCACTCAGGGTGGAGAGAATATGAAGAAAAATAAGTAGTAGATAGAATAAAGAAGAAGAGATGAAGAACACAACCAATGAGATATAAAGGAATGCAGTAGTGCGATGGTAGGAAAAATAATGAGAGAATAATGTGCTCGTAGGCCGAAGGCTCATGAAACTCCTAAATGAAGCATGCATACACTAAAGGGCCCTATCCCAGTATAGAAATGTAAACAAGGCAATAAGAAAGAAAGACTCTGAGGCATATGCGAGGCTCAATGGGCTAGCAACAATCTGTATGTCAAAAGGGAATAACAAGGTATATGGTTAATCGAAATGATGGCCACCCATCCTATGACCATGGTCTCAAACATAATACTTCTTCAGTTGATCTACATTGTTCAGCTCTAAGAATCGGTTTCCATCTAGATCCATCAACCATGCAACACCCTATAGGGTCAGCTCCCTAATGAAATAAGGTCTGCTCTAATTGGGTCTGAACTTCCCTCTATGGTCTCTGATCAATCCCCTCATGACCTTCATAACCATGTCATCTCTCTATAGCGGTCTAAGTTTGAACCGCTTTTTGAATACAAGGGCCATCTTCCTTTGATAGGCACGAACATGGTCTACTGCTCTCAAGCTCCTCTCATCTAGGAGATTGAGCTGGTATAATCTAGCCTAGGCTCAATCTGTCTCCGAAATCTGCTGCTCCAATGCTATCCTCAATGAACCCATCTCTATCTCAACTGGTAGCACTGCCTCTATACCATACACCAAGGAGTAAGGTGTGGCTCCTATAGAGGTGCAAAAAGAAGTCCGATAAGCCCACAATGCAAACGGAAGCTTCTTTGACCAATCCTGAGAAGTCTCAATCATCCTCCGCAAGATCCTCTTAATATTCTTATTCGCAGCCTCTACTGCCCCATTAGTCTGCGACCTGTATGCAAACAATCTATTATGTTGGATACCATATTTCTGTAATAAAGTGTCAACATCTGCTCTGAAATGTACTCTTCTGTTCGAGATCAGCTCGTGAGGGACTCCATAGGAATAGATAATGTGTGATCTGATGAGACTAGCAATCCCAAATGATGTCAATCTCGCATATGAAGTAGCCTTTACCCACTTGGTGAAGTAATCAATGGCGACCAGGATGAACTCATGACCACTAGAAGACTTTGGTGAAATCTTCCCAATAATGTCTATACCCCATACTGAAAATGGTCATGGCGAAGTCAATGCATGTAACTCTGAAGGGGGCACGTGAATGAGATGTATCTGGCATTCTGGACATCTCTGAACAAACTGACAGCAATCTGTCTCCATGGTCAACCAAAAATAGCCAATCCCCATGATCTTACGGGCTAACATATGCCCTCCCATATGTGATCCACAGACTCCCACATGAACCTCTCTCATCACCCGATATGTAGAGGCATGATCTAGATACAGTAGTAACATCCCATCAATTGATCGTCTATATAATGTCTACCCACAGATCATAAATTAGGTGGCTAACTGTCTCAATGCTCTCTTATCCTTAGTCGTGAAGGTCTCAGGATATGCACCAAATCTTAAAAACTGGTATATGTCATGGTACCAAGGCAAACCATCATCAAACTTTGCCTCATCAACCAAACAACAGTAGGCAGGAACAGATCTCGACTCAATTAGTAAAGGGCGAACAATGGTATCAACAGGAATATCAATCATGGAAGCTAGGGTAGCTAAGACATCAACAAACTGGTTTTGCGCTCTAAGCAGATGTGTATATCTCAAATCATCAAATCTCCCAACCAATAGCTCTAAGTATGCATGGTAAGGCCTAAGCTTCACATCTCTAGTCTTCCACTCACCCTGAATCTGTCTTAATATCAGATTGAAGTCACCAAACACCTCCATCTATCTGATCCCGAGCTCAAGAGCTATCTCTAATCCCAAGATGCAAGTCTCATACTCAACAATATTGTTCGTGGCAGGATGTCAATCTGAGAATGCTAAACGAACAGATCTAGGAAAGTGGTCACCATGAGGGGATATCAACAAGACACCTATCCCATATCTAGAATGGTTAGCCACAATATCAAAGTACATGCACCAACCTGATATACTAGTCACAGCAGCAACATCCTCATATGGGAAATCATCATCAATCGTTCTACCATCGAAAACTGGTAATAAGGCTAAGTGATCCGCAACAATGCTCCCTCTAATAGACTTCTGAGTGACATAATGAATGTCAAACTCAGTCAAAAGTACCAACCATCTCGTGAGTCGACCAACCAAAGCAGGCCTGTTAAACAAATATCTCAAGGGATTTAGACGAGATATCAAGTGCACCGAATACTCGGTCATGTAGTGTCTCAGTCTTCGAGTAGCCCAAACCAATGCCAAATAGAAGCTCTCAATCATGACATATCTTGTCTCATAATCTAACATCCTCTTACTCAAATAATAAATAGCTCGCTCCTTTCCCGAATCATCTAGCTGAGCCAACATGCATCCCAATGCTATGTGTGAGACTGACAAGTTTAGGAATAAGGGACGGCCTGGTGTAGGAGGCGCCAAGATTGGAGGTGATAACAAGTACTCTCTGATCCTCTCAAATGCGTGCTGGCACTGATCATCCCAAATAGTAAGTTGACTCTTCCTCAAAATTTGGAAAATAGGCTCACAGATGTCTGTCAATCTGGCAGTGAATCTGCTGATGTACTGAAGTCTACCCAAGAAGCCTCCAATCTCTCTCTCGATCCTCGGCGTAGGCATGTCAAGGATGGCTCTGATCTATTTGGATCCACCTCTATGCCTCTTTCACTGACTATGTATCCCAGTAGCTTCCCATAAGTCACTCCAAAAGTGCCCTTCTTGGGATTCAGTCTCAATCTGAACTCTCTGGTCCTCTCAAAGAATCTCTCTATAACTGCTAGGTGATCTGCTCTATCTCAGGATTTCACTATCATGTCGTCTACATAGACCTCGACGTCTCGATGCATCATGTCATGGAAAAGAGTAGTCGCTACTCTATGATAAGTAGCTCATGCATTCTTCAAGCCAAATGACATCACTCTGTAGCAGTAAGTACCTCAATATGTAATGAAAGACGTCTTCTCCATGTCCTATGGAGCCATCAGGATTTGACTGTACCCGAAAAACCCATCCATAAAGGACGACATCGAATGGCCTACTGTACTATCAACTAGCATGTCAATGTGTGGGAGAGGAAAATCATCATTGGGACTGGCCTTGTTGAGATCTTAGAAATCAACTCAGACTCTCACTTTGTCGTCTTTTTTTGGAACAAGAACGACATTGGCCAGCCACTCAGGATACTCAACCATTGATAAAAATCCTACATTGAGCTGCTTCTGAATTTCCTCTTTTACCTACAAACTCCAGTGATGGTGCAATCGCCTCAACTTCTGCTTAACCTGTCTGACATGAGGCAGAAGTGGCAAGTGATGCTGGACTATGGATGGATCAAGGCCTGACATGTCCTCATAAGACCATTCAAAAACATCCAAATATGACCTGAGCAACTAGGTGAGGCCATCTCTTTCATCTGTAGACAAATCCAATCAATCCTCAGCTCCCTAGGCTGGTCTACTGTACCAAAATCAATAGTCTCAATGTCTCTTATAGCAGGTGAAACCTTCTGATCGATAGGGCTCGGGTCAGAAGTAGAAGATGAGTCATCATCTTAATAATGATGTGCAATCTCATCATCTATATCAAATATCTATGATTTGGATGAAGAGAGTGCAAATAAAGTAACATCACAAGAGACAGGCAGATACTCGAAAATGCTCAAATCCATAAATAAAGAGTCATGAACATCATCAAAACGAGAGACAAACCCCGATAAAACATCAAATGAAAGAAGTGGGTCCACAAAGTGAGACGCTCCCTCAACTGGGCCAACTAGACCCTCAAACAAATCATCAACAACTATAACATCACCATCTGAAAACTCCAAAGCATGAGCAGTGTGGATTTCCTCGGCAACCTCGATGACGGACAGCCCAAAGAGATCAAATGGCGAAGCAAGCTTAGGCTGAACTATCCCATCAATCTGGCTCATACTCATTGCAAACATCTCATCAATGTACTTGTCGTGTGGAACAACTCCATCCACCATGTCCCCAATCTTGGAAAATGTCCCATGCTCATCGACTTCATCCGAGAAATAGAGTGTCATGAGGCTCATATGATCTAGAGATGATGGGGTAGCTAAAGTAGGAGTGGAAATGCCAGGAGTTCTATCACTCAATCGCAATTGATGGACAAAACGTTGAAGGTCAACCTCCTGAACAGTGCTGAATCCATCAATAATCCCACCTGAATGCTTTTGTAGTTCCGGTGTCCTCACGAAATAGTTCGCCAAGCGCATGTTGTATGGGCGAATAGGATAGTCAAATGGCGTGTGAGTCAATCGGGCTCTCACCCTCTTCTTGTGCAATCACGCCATATATCGAAAATCGACCTTAGTAGGAACAAAACCAAGACTGAAAGGAGTATCGTGATCAACTAGGGCAATGAACTCTCCAGAGCCATGCTGATGACGTCCTAAACCCAAACCAAGTAAGAAAGACATAGACCTCTGATTTGTGCCCAATTGGTGCCTTGATTTTGGTCCTCAAACGGGAGTAATCAACAAAATTTATAACCTATTACACCATGTACTAGGATAGCCTCAACTAGCATAGCATAGTGGCTCTAGGATCATTCACTGGGATGGGTTTTCACTCCACAATTGATATTAATTCAAAGATGAATTGGTGTTTTTTCATTTCAAGGCTAGCTTTAAAAGAAAACATAAAGATGTTTGAAAAGGTTGGTTTTAAGCTAACAAAAATAGTAACTGATTTTAATTACAAAGAAAAGTGTTTCTTGGAGTTTCAGATCACTAGGCTCAGGTTCCTAATACAAAAAGAAAGTTCCGGTCACTTGTTTCTTTTCCTCGTATTGGGGATTTAACATATAGTTATTTCCCGAACCGGTGTGGTACAAATGCTTCCCCTTAATGGGTTCAAACACTAAATCCCTATCATTGATGCATCTTGCAATGGCTTATACCTCTTACCTAGCATTTGCCATTCAAGGTGATCTTTAACCTTGGATTACTCGTCAAAAGCTCGCAAGAGATAACTAATGGATGTCTCCTTGGAGTCCAAAAGCTAACCAAGTGTTGGCTATTCTAGAAAATCCTACCTTTAAACCATCTCCCAAAGGCTCGCAAGAGATAAACTAGTGTATCTCAATGGATGGAGACCACTTGTCTTACCAAGTGTTGGCCCAGGTGATTTTAAGGCGTTTTAAGTTAACTAAAAAGATAAAAACCATTAACGGGTCACACTTTCTCTTCATTAAAAGCTGAAACAACAAAACTTCCAATTTTTGCATTTGGAAACTTACTCGGCTTTCTTCACTCCAAGAGACAAAAAGCCTAGCCACTCATCCTCTAAGGAAACATCCTTAGAGTTTGATTTGCTAGAAATAAAAATAACGAGAAAACAAAAATATATAAGAAAAGCAGAGCAAGTGCTCTGTAGATATATTTCTTCCTTATGATCCTCCTCTCATCGGATTACATCTATTGATTACATCATGGTTCAAAGATATATATAGAGAAGATATTTTCTAAGAAATATCTCAATAATATCTTTGACTGATTACAAGGAGAAAATAGAAATTTACACAAAAAATCTTGAGAAAAAATCTAACTTAGTCGGTACCAAATATCTGAGATTGCACAGGTGGATTTCGTACGTTGAATTGTCCATTTTGCAAGTTTGAACTTTGATTTTGCAAGTTGAATTTGTGATTTTGCAACTTGGAGGTGATTCCGCAACTTGGAGATGATTTGCAACTTGATTCGCAGCTTGGAGGTGGTTTCACAACGTGGTTCACAGCTGCAAAAATGGAGGCATGGGCTGCGAAATGGCACTCGTGTGCCAAAGGTCGGTTTCGCATCTCATTTCGCAGCTGCAAAATGGGCTTTGGGCTGCGAAATTTCGCATAGCTTGATGTGGTTGTCTTCAAACGGCCATAACTTCTTCGTTTCAACTCCAATTCGCACACCGTTTGAAGCGTTAGACTCCTGACTTCCCAAGCTTCGAAACGACATATAGTATGTATGAAATGAACTCCAGGAAGTGCTCGAAATGTGTCCAATAGTTTCTATCCTCTTGAATTCTTCATGTTAGATTTCTCTATTTTTCCTCCTTGCATTCTTGATTGGCTTTGGCAAAGAACTACGAAGCTCAAAAGCTTGAATTCTTCATGTAAATGAGCTTCCATTTGCTTTGCCATGGATTATATAAAGCTTCCTCTCATCTTAGATTGCTTTGGTGATAAAAAAAGCTATCAAAAACAGTAATACTTAACACAATTTGATTAGAAACAATTGTAAGGGTCCTTAACAGGCCAATTGAGTTAAAATGTAATAACTACTACTCAAAAGTGTTTAAAAGAGTTAATTACAAGCTATAAAATAGCACTTTTTGAGTAGTAATCAACCTCATCATATCCAAAACCACTGTACTACCATGCTCATCAAAAGGAAGCGCCACATGATCTCTATGGAACTGCTCTACCTCCACAGTCTGTATCTTGTCAAAGGTGAAACCAGTCAGAAATAGGTCGTCGTTGCTATGACTAATCTCTAATATTGGCTCAGAAGTAGAATAAGTGTATCCAGTAGACTGTATAGTAATGACTCTGCCCTCATGTATGAACTTCACCTTCTAATGAAGGGAAAATGGTATAGCTCTGGCTCTATGGATCTAAGGCCGACCCAATAACAAATTAAAGGATATAGGAATCCTCAAAACCTGAAATAAAGCAGAAAATGTGACCGGGCCTATCTGCAAGTCCAACGTCAATGTACCCAAAACCTCTTTGCGTGTACTATCATAGGCTCGAACCGTCTGAGAAGATGGTTCAAAGTCTGAATGTCCAAAGTCGAGAGCAACTGTTGTAGCTAGCGGGCAAACGCTCAGGGTAGAGCCATTGTCTAGAAGGACAGATGGAACTCTATGCCCAGAACAACTAACAAAAATGTAGAGAGGTAGAGTATGGTCAGAACATTTAAGGGGTAGATAATCAGCAGAGAAGACAACACATGTGGCCCGGTCAGTTGTCAACATGTGGATCAATCCATCAGGAAAGGTAGATGTCTCAACTCATATTTGACTCAATGCCCTAACCAATGCCTCCCGGTGGAATGTAGATGATGTCAAAAGACTCTAAATGGAGATGCAAGCCTAAGTGCTCTGAAGCTGTCTCAGAATCTCATCATCCTCTCTCCTAACCTCCTCATGAGAGGCTGCACCCTCCAAGGGTCTAGCGGTTGTGGGGGGTTGCTGTCGTTCTACCCTACCTCCATGAATAACATATTGTATATGTGGAGTATGAACATCATCAACATATGGAGTGTGGACCTCATCATCATCTGGAATCGAAGCGAACAAAGTTTGAACATTGTAGCATGGGAAAGTTAATGGCTCAACTGTGGTAGATCATACTAGTGTCATATCGGGAACAATTTAAATGGTGTGGGCATCCATTGGCCCAAGGTCATTCCACCTACCTCATAAATCCCATCTGCTACTATAGGCTTCGGCTCTGACTCATCCCAACACAGCATGTGGATATGATCATCAAGCTCGACAAAGTCAATGAATTGTATGCCATCAGCCAGAGGGGGAATCGCGTGTGTAGTATGGGTCGATAATGGGTTAGTGGTTACACTCAGTTGACCCAAGTGAACCACACTCTGATCAATCAAATCTTAGATGGCATGCCTCAGAGCAGTACAATGGTCAATCTCATGCCCTGGCCCCTAATGATATGTGATTACTACTCAAAAAGTGCTATTTGATAGCTTGTAATTAACTCTTTTAAACACTTTTGAGTAGTAGTTATCACTTTTTAACCCAATTAACATATTAAGGACCCTTGCAATCAATTTTAATCAAATTGTGTTAAGTTTTGGTGTTTTGATAGCTTTTTGATCACCAAAGCAATCCGAGATTGAGGAGAGTTCTTTGGACTCCATGGCAAAGCAATGGAAAGCTCAGAAACATGAAGAACCGAAGCTTTGAAGTCCTTTGCCATAAGCAAATCTGGAATGCAAGGAGCAAAAGATGTCTGGACAGGGCGTCCGGACACACCATCGGATGGCGGCGGAACATGGTCTGTGGCAGGCTGTAGGAATGACGTAGCAAGGCTTGCTCACTTTAGTCAATGATCTGGACAACATATCCGGATAGGATATGCTATCGTCCGGGTGTGATGTTCACGAGTGCCGTGTGCTTCTCCGTGAGGGAGTCCGGATAAGGGAGCGCGCCACATGTCCTCTTGGGGAATCCGGATGGAGTTGATCTGGATAGTCTTGCGAGCTTCGTGTCATCAGGGGGAGGGGTCCCTACACCTTGCACATGCAGACGGTCCCCCTTGCGATGCGCGGAATAGTTCATTCCACCCGGGGAGGAATTCTATCCGGCCGACGTTTTCACTTTCTTCGGATATTTCACATCCGGCGCTTGACGCTGGATGGGAGAGGAGGACGTTTCAACTTCCCCGGTCAGACATATCCGGATCCTCTGATAGCGCTTACCCGGAGAGTTTTTCTCTCAGTATACAGTGTCGCGGTGTTCTCCTGAAGCTTCCTAATATTTTCGACCGACTTTTTGAGATATTTTGCTTTAGATATTTGTTGTCTAAATCCCCAAAGTCTCCTTGTAACCCACCTATCATAGGATTCCTTAGTCTTTAAGTAAGAACAAAAGGTGAATAACTTCTTATATATAGTTTGTAATTTTATTTAAAAAAAGCAGATATATGGAATCGATGAACAGAGCACTTGCTCTGTTTCTTCTTCATATTTTTGTTTTCTCGTTAGTTTTCTTTCTAGTCAATCAAACTCTGAGGATTTTTCCTCAGAGGATGAGTGGCTAGGCTCTTCGTCTCTTGGAGTGAAGAAAGCCGGGTAAGTTTCTTCATGCATAAATTGGAAGTTTTGTTGTTTTAGTTTTTAATGAAGAGAAAGTATGACCCGTGAATGGTTTTTATCTTTTTAGTTAACTTAAAACGCCTTTAACTCACCTGGGCCAACACTTGATAAGGCAAGTGATCTCCGTTCATTGAGATGCACTAGTTTATCTCTTGAGAGCCTTTGGGAGGTGGTTTGAAGGTAGGATTTTCTAGAATAGCCAACATTTGGTAAGCTTTTGGACTCTAAGGAGACATCCATTAGTTATCTCTTGCGAGCTTTTGACGGGTAATCCAAGGTTAAAGATCACCTTGAATGGCAAATGCTAGGTGAGAAGCATGAGCCATTGCAAGGTGCATCAGTGAAAGGGATTTAGTGTTTGAACCCATTAATGGGAAGCATCTGTACCATACCGATTAGAGAATTAACTATATGTTAATTCTCTAATGCGAGGAAAAGAAACAAGTGACCGGAACTCTCCTTTTTGTATGAGGAACCTGAGCCTAGTAATCTAAACTCCAAGAAACACTTTTCTTTATAAGTAAAATCAGTTACTATTTTTGGTTAGCTTAAAACCAATCCTGTTTTAAACATCTTTATGTTTTCTTTTAAAGCTAACTTTGAAATGAAAAGGCACCAATTCATCTTTGGATTAATATCAATTGTGGAGTGAAAACCCATCCCAGTGAACGACTCTAGAGCCACTATGCTATGCTAGCTAAGGCTATCCTAGTACATGGTGTAATAGGTTATAAATTTTGTTGATTACTCCCTTCTGAAGACCACAATCAAGGGACACCAGCTGGACACGTATCAAATGGCACCACTGTCAGGGAGCATTGAGAGGACATGAATCAGCTGAGACACCAATTGGGAACGAATCAATATGCGCAATGTAAATTCATCCTGAACTGTGGTGGGACGGGCTGAGATAATGGCCTATGAGTAAGAGCTGTCAATAACCCAACCTTTGTGAGCTTTTGAAGAGCTTGGCTCAATGGCATACCCAACCATGAAAACTGTCTTTGCGTCCTCAATGCAAAATGAGTGGAAGTCTGTGGAGCTCTAGGTCTAGGATATGAAGTTGGGGGTCTCGTGACAATCTGTGCTACGTAGCATGGTTGTACTAGGGTAGAATAGGAAACCAGAGGTCTCTCTGTGCCCTGTGCGGCGTAATAAGGCAATGCTAATGTGGGAGGCAAGTAGGCCTGATCATACGACCGTGGAGGTGCTCATGGCTTATACTACTAAGGTGGTGGTAGGTTGTAGAGTTTAGAAGTCTGCCCAACTGTCTGATAGCGTCTAGGAGGTCTCAACCCTGTTGAACTGACGACACCAACATATCCTGATCTTTGTCCTCCTAAAGGCTTCTTTCCCTTCGAGTCAGTAGGGGAAGACTCGGACCATAATCATCTAGCTATGCCCTCATCTATACTGTATAAAGCCTATACCAAGGATCCAAAATCCGTATGAGGAAATCCTATCAAGTGCCTAGCAAATCAAGGCTGCAAGCTCCTCATGATCATACTAATATGATCCCTCTTAGATGGCCTATCAATAACCTATGAAATCTTATCCCTCCAGCGGGAGATAAATGAGGTGATTGACTCATTTGGCCTCTGTCTCAAAGCCTCCAACTCTCTCCTCGAAACATCAATGATAGTGTCAAATGCAAACTATCTCAAGAACTCCTGGGCCAAATCATCCCAAGTCCGGCTGCGTGATACATCCAATGAAGCAAACCAATGTTGTGTCGCACCACTCAGGGACATAGGGAAAAACATAAGCATCTAGGCCTCAACCAATGCATGAGCCCTTATAACTGTATTGTAAAGCCTTAAATGGATACGAGGACAACCAATGCCCGTGTATCTCTCAATCTTAGGCATCCTAAACTTGGCCGATAACTTAGCTACTGGTGCTCCATCAAAATCCTTCCAAGTAATAGCTCCATTTGAAGCCCTTATCTACCTCAACCTCTACTCAAGTCTATCCATACATGCATGTGAGTTCTCTGAGATCGGGATAGGCAATGTGATAGGAGGCTAGGCAATCTCGGTCTGACTAAGCAAAGTGAAAGGTATAGCCTGTGGTGCTGATTGACTGGGTGGAGGGGGTGGTGGTGGTACTGTAGGGTCATATTGTGCGCCACCCTAAGGCGAGACTTGCTTGGCCTACTGACCATCTATTCTCTAGCAGAGGCTAGCTATAGCCTCCTAAATCGAAGCCACGACCGAAGCAAATTGATCGACGGTAACCACCTGCAAATCCATATCCCTTTGATCTGATCTCTGGTCTGACTAGTTTGATGCTCTGATCAATCTACCCTTAACTCTGATCTAAGAAGCTAAACCCAGATCAAACGTATCAATACTCCTGCAATAGTGGAAATACTAGATAAAATATGGTGTAAGGGAAACTCCCCAAGGAATGTCTATCAAATATGCCAAAAGGTAACCCGGAAGTAATCAAACTGATATCCAATTCTAAGAAAATATATAAGAGACTACTACGAAGGTAACTAAATTTATCACCACTGATCTGACTCTAAAGGCCCACAAATGCACCCATGTGTAGGAAAGGAAATCCTGATCGAAGGATTTAAGGCTCAACCTACAAGGTTAAGGTGGCTTTAAAAAGAAGAGAGGTGGACTTTAAAGGATCCTTAGTAGAAACGATCATACCCTCCGACGGTACGCAACCTTCAGCATGCCTCCAAAGAGACGGGGCACTTCCATGAAAGGTGGTCATCACCTCCACACATGCATTACCTCGACATCCTAGGGGGGTTTTCTATAGTGTAAGCTTTCACAATTCTCAGTACTCAATAGTCAACTAGAGTGCACAGTGAGTAGTGTGGGTGCATTCAAAAATCCTATGAAACTAAAGCAGAAAATGAAACACACTGGTCACACAAACATCCATGAAACCTAGCTTTGGGCTATATAGGTCTTCAAAGATCGAACTCCAATCAGCATTAGTGTGTCCATCTCCTCCAGAACGCTTCCAAACATCGATATAACCTGTCGCTAGACCCTACTCCTAACCAATTGGCTCGGTCAGAGAAACAAGCACACACAAGACCTCACACTTGCAAATGTAAGAACTGAAATGAAGGAAAAGATCGAAACCATAGGATTGGAGGTAAGGGGATTGATATGCAACCCACATAGACAAACAATCATGCAAACACACAAGAGAAGAGCATTCATGCAACAGGCAGTCAAACAGAACGCCTGTATATCATTCATGTCCACACGCAAGCTAGACGAGAATATGATAATCAAAATGAATAGCAAAAAGGATAGCATGCTCAAATATCATCAAGATAATATACAAGCAAAATAATCAACATTAAGACAAACAAAATATATAGCAATATGAGCATACGTGTCAAAGTGAGCAGGATAATCATGGCAAGAGCAAAATCAGTATGTTAAGACAAGCAAGAAAATCAATCAATATCATCAACATGTCAATGTCTTAAATGGATATAGCGATTAAGCATGAAAAATCACCACATCAAAATCCTCAATGTGCTATGATCACTCAAGCATAGAAAGACACAAAGAGATGGTATCCACCAATCGCCTAATCAAACGCCACATTTGCCTCATCTTAAGTTCAAGCTTGACCCTCAAAACCTCCCCAATGGAGTCACCATTTTGTGGACCCCGCATTTCACTAGATGTGTTCCCATTCGATGGCGAAACTTGCTTTTTTATTTGTTTGATGAAAATTTGATTTTTAGAAAGAGACTTGGATTCACCACTTATTTTTGTTTTATTTTTTTAAGGGAAAAACAAAATAAGAAAGAAAAACCCTAAGTGTGACTCCTAAAGGAAAAAAAAAAGTTTATAAAAAACCGAGTCTAGGTCCGGGGGTCAGGTTATGTTGTAGTATGTGGCTCATATTTGAGCGAAAGACATATGGAGAAAAATGGGCAAATGTTGGAGCGAAGCAGATCAACGACATTTGCCATTCAGGCTTATACTTTTTTATTGTGGGCGAACGCTAGGTTGGGGAAGTGCAAGGAGCAATGCCCTCCGCAATACGATTTAGGGGCATTTTTGGAATTTCATTCCTAAGGGTTAGTATAAATACCCTTTTATGTAACCCTAATTTGATACATAGTGAAAATCCTCTTTCCTTGTTCCCGTGGACGTAGGCAATTAGCTGAACCACGTTAAATCAGCGTGTTCTTTTTTCTCATTTTTCTTATTTTTGCCATTAATTGTTGTACGGATTCCAATAATTGGTATTAGAGCAAGGTTGGATCGATGTTTGGGATTTCTTCTGCGAAGTTCGACGTGGTCAAGTTTGATGGATTTGGGAATTTCATCCTATGGCAGAGGAGGGTTAAAGATCTGTTAGTGC
This sequence comes from Vitis riparia, assembly GCF_004353265.1. NCBI lineage: Eukaryota > Viridiplantae > Streptophyta > Magnoliopsida > Vitales > Vitaceae > Vitis > Vitis riparia. The sequence goes on from NC_048433.1 coordinate 18,680,992, forward strand.
AGCAAGGTATGGTGAAGGCGTTATACGGAAAGCAACCAGAAGGAATGAGTGACATGGATTGGAAGGATTTGGAAGCGAATGTTGCGGCAACAATCAGGCTTTGTTTGGTTGATGACGTGATGTACCATGTCATGGATGAGGAGTCACTGACAGCAATCTGGTTGAAATTGGAAAGTCGGTATATGTCTAAGTCGTTGACGAAGAAGTTGTATCTTAAGCAGAAGCTGTATGGTCTTAAGATGACAGAGGGCACAGATCTAAGCCAACATATCAACGTGTTCAATTAGATCATTAGTGTGCGAATTGATGCGAAATTCGAAGACGAAGACAAGACGTTGATGTTACTAAATTTCCTTCCTGTTTTTTCTACGTATGAAAATCTAGTTACAACTCTGATGTGGGAGAAAGAAACTCTTGATTTGGAGGAGATCACGAGCGTTAGTTTAGGATTTAATCAGAGGAAGAAAGCTAATGATGAGAGTTCTTAAGGTGAAGGGCTTATGGTAAAGAGTAATCAGGAACATGGGAGAAGCAAGTTCCGGAGTGAATCGAGTAACAATAAATCTCGATCTAAATCCAAGAAGATAAAGGACATACAATGTTACAAGTGCAGAAAAAAGGGGCACATGAAACGAGATTGTCCAGAGAAAAAAAAAAGGGGGGCTCAGTATCAGAAAACAAAGAGAGTTCATCAAAGTCTGCGAATGTAGTGGCAGAAGAAGACTCAGAGAGTGGTGATGGTGATATGCTGTCAGTTTCATCCGGTTCAGATCATCTTACAGATTCTTGGATCCTGGACTCAACATGCTCTTATCATATGACACCCAATAAAGATTGGTTTAACACATACAGGTCGATGAATTCTGGTTCTATTCTAATGGGTAATGATGTTTCATGTAAAGTTGCTGGAATAGGGAATATCAGAATTAAAATGTTTGATGGTGTGGTTAGAACATTGTGTGATGTTAGACATGTACCTGATTTACAGAAGAATCTGATTTCTTTAGGGACTTTAGACTATAACGAGTTTAGTTACAAGTCTACAAGTGGAGTAATGAAGTGAGCAAAGGTGTTATGATAGTGATGAAAGGGCAGAAACTAGTAGGAAATATTTATAAATTGTTGGGTACCACTATTGTGGGTGGAGTTGCAACCGTAGAGTCTGAGTCAGACAATATAGTTTTGTGGCATATGCGGTTAGGGCATATGGGTGAGCGTGGGATGATGGAGCTTCATAAGAGAAATCTGTTGAAGGGTATCAAAACATGTAAACTTGATTTCTGCAAGTATTGTGTTTTTGGAATATAGAATAAAGTGTAGTTCAAGACAGCCACACACAAAACAGAGGGGGTTCTTAACTATGTTCATACAGACGTTTGGGGACCAGTAAGGGTAGCATATTTGGGAGAAAGTATGTATTTTGTGAGTTTTATTGACGACTACTCATGAAAGGTTTGGGTGTACTTCATGCGGCATAAGTTAGAAATGTTTGCCAAGTTTAAGTTGTGGAAAGCTGAATTAGAAAACCAGACAGGGAGAAAGATAAAATGCCTTAGGTCAGATAATGGTACTGAGTATATAGATTCAAAGTTCACAGAATTGTGTGAGCAGCATGGGATTAAGAGACACTTCACAGTACGCAAGACACCACAGTAGAATGGTGTAGCAGAAATGATGAACAAAATAATAGTTGAAAGAACTTGATGTCTCAGATTGAATACAGGCCTTGAAAAGAAATTTTGGGCAGAAGTAGTGAACATGGCATGTTACTTGTTCAACAGGTCACCCAGAGCAACATTAGATGGGAAAATAACAGAGGAGGTATGGACAGGCGGTCCGGTAGATTACTCTGGTTTGAAAGTATTTGTATGTCCAACCTGTGCACATTCCTAATAAGGAGAGATCAAAGCTTGATGTGAAGTCTAGACAGTGTATTTTTCTAGGGTATCAGAAAAGGGTGAAAGGCTTCAAGCTCTAGGATCTAAAGGCAAATAAGATGGTGATCAATAGAGATGTGGTTTTTTATGAGAAACCCATGTTACAGTGTACTCAGAAATGAGAGAAACAGGAACCAGAAAGTTGCAGTAGTAATGAGTAATTGATACATGTGGAATTAGAGACCCATGATATAGAGGATCATGCATGGAATGCAGGGAAGTCTAGTTCAGAAGATTAGCATCATCACAGTATAGCCATAGACAGACCCAGACTATTAAGCCACTTATTAGGTATGGTTTTGAAGATTTATTTCTTATGCATTGATTACTAGTAGCGGGGATCCTACTACTTTTCAAGAGGCAATACACAGCCAAGAGAAAAGTAGATGGATGGGTGCTATGGTGGAGGAGATTCGGTCTTTGCATAAGAACCAGACATAGGATTTGGTGGAGCTTCTAAAAGGGAAGAGAGCAATAGGATGCAAATGGGTGTACAAGAAGAAATAAGTAGTTTCAGAAAAAGATGGTGAAAAGTTCAAAGCTCGTTTAGTAGCAAAGGGTTACTCACAGAAGAAAGAGGTTGACTATGATGAGATCTCCTCCATCATGGTCAGACACACTTCCATTAGGACAGTTGTAGACCCTCCATTTTGTCCCTTTAACACATGTTTTTAAGTTCACTTCCAGTGTTCCACAATGTTTCTTTGATGACCCATTACTACTCGTGTAGCTTACCTTTTCTAAACCACTTTGGAGACTTTGGTTGAGGGGTTTATCCAGTTCCACATTATAACCTTGGCTGCCTTTTAAGTTTAGACTAGGCTTTACTTAGGGACCCTTTAGGTTAGACTTAGTTAGGCCCACCTAGTCTCACCCTTGGCCCATATAGGTCTACCTTACCCATTAGGCACTACCTTAGGCTCATTTAGACACCTTAGGCTCATTTAGACCCCTTAGGCCCACTTAGGCCCATTTAGACATTTTAGGCCCACTTGGCCCATTTGACCTTTTTAACGTGACTTGTATGGTTACATGTCCCGTTTATCTCATTTACTTATTTATTTAATTTTATTTTTATTATTATTATCAATCACTTTTTATTTAATCATTTATTATATTTATTTTATTTATTTATTTATTATAATTTATTTTCATTGTTATCAATCACTTTTATTTATTTAGATATTTTATTCTTTTTTATTTTTTTATTTATTTGTTCATTATCTTGTTATTTATCCTTTTTTTTTTTTATCATGCATGGATTCATTTTTTAAATTCAAAAAAAGACTTTTCTGGTGGATGAGATGGAATTTGGATAGAAGAAGACTCCTTACGTGGAAGGGCTGCCAGTTGATATAAAAACACAAACAAATGGGTTTTTCAGGAACTTCGGCTAAGGAGATTGTTTTTGAGATGGAGAAAAGAAAAGAGATCACAGATGAAGAGATTCATCTTGGAGAGGGGAATCGGAAAAGAGTAGCAGACTTTGCTTCTTTAGAGAAGTTCAAAGGTAAGTTTTCTGTTTATTTTTCTGGCTCGCCTTCCCAATCTATATTCTTCATTCTCTCCTTTTATGATCTGGAACACGGTTTGCTTGTTGGGTTGAGGACGGTAGAAACTCCGTGTGAACTGTGTCGATTTATAGTTCTTACATATGCTTACAGATATTGTTTCATTCCTTGCTATTTTTTTTAGCATTATTTGAACTCAATGAAGCTCTATTTCATGTGTGTTATCTGAAGATGTTGGCTACTGCCAAGGATACGTTACCTTAATTAGCGGCTCAATATCTTGTCCTTAATTGGCTATTCCCTTGTACATATTTATTCTTCCTACTTTATGTACTTTGTAAATGGAAATATATAGAAGAAACACTCACCACAATAATGTGTGGTGTTTTTCTGCAAATGTTCACATGGTATCAGAGCCATTTCGGACTAGCTTCCATTGATCCTCCTTGCTTCAATGGCTGTCAAAAATACCTCCTCCACCCTTCTCCCTTTCAACACCATGATTCACATGGTGACCATCAAACACTCCTCCTCCAATTATCTCCTATGGAAGAGCCAACTTCTTCCCCTCCTTGAAAGTCAAGAACTTCTCGGCCATGTGGATGGGACTCTTGCACTTCCTCTACGGTTTGCTCCTACTGACTCTCAGACATCAAACATCAAGCACTTGGCGTGGAAAAAAACTGACCAGCGTCTCTTGAGTCTTTTTCTTTCCTCCCTCACGGAGGAAGCCATGGCTGAGGTCGTGGGCCTCTCCACCTCACGTGAGGTCTGGTTAACACTTGAAAATACATTCAGTCATCGATCAAAAGCCAGAGAAATTCGGCTTAAGGATGACCTTCAATTGATGAGACGTGGAACGCGATCGGTAACCGAATATGCTCGGGCGTTCAAAGTCCTTTGTGATGAACTCCACGCCATTGGAAGACCAGTCGACAACACTAATAAAGTCCACTAGTTCCTCCGTGGCCTTGGTTCTGATTTCACCAGTTTCTCCACCACCCAAATGGCTCAAACGCCATTACCCTTATTTCCCAATTTGGTCTCCAAGGCTAAAAGCTTTGAGCTTTTCTAGAAATCCCTTGACAATCACGGTCCACCCACAGCAGCTTTCAGAGCCACCAATCACGGTCAACCTCACTCAGCTTTCAGAAATCAGTCTCGCCATCAATCTGGTCGCCACTCATCTTCCTACCATGGCAATGACCGTTCCAACTCCGGGCAGGGCAGCAGTCCGCCACGCTGCCAGATTTTTCGCCAAGAAGGGCACTATGCAGATAAGTGTAACCAACGGTATGCACAAGGTGGAGAACCTATTGGCACCACAACCAACCTTGTCGAGGCCTTTAAGGTCTCCTGCTCTCTTAATGGGCCCGAGTCCAGTGACTGGTACCTGGACACAAGGGCTTCAGCCCACATGACACCAGACCTCTCCCACTTGGATCAAGCAAGTAATTACACGAATAAAGATCGTGTAGTTGTCAAGAATGGTGCTTTCCTTTTCATTACCCACACTGGTACCATCTCTCTTATCCCATCTCTTGAGTTATTGGATGTATTAGTTGTTCCTCGCTTAACGAAAAATCTCTTGTCCATTAGTAAATTAACATCTGATTTTCCTCTTGTTGTTACATTTACTAATAATTTTTTTTCTATTCAAAATCGTCAAATGAGAAGGATGATGGCAACCGGTAAAAAAGATGGTGGCCTATATGTGCTGGAGCGCGAAAATTCCGCTTTCATTTTTGTTCTTAAAAATAAGGCTCTTCATGCCTCGTATGATTTATGGCATGCTCGTCTTGGACATGTTAGCAATTCTGTTATTTCTTTATTAAATAAAAATGACCATCTTTATCTTACCTCATTGTTGTCTTCTCCTTCATTATGTGACACGTGTCAAATTGCAAAAAACCATCGCTTGCCTTATTCTAGTAATGAACGATGCTCGTCTCACGTGTTGGATCTTATTCATTGTGATATTTGGGGTCCCTTCCCTGTTAAATCAACTTCGGAATTTATTTATTATGTGTTATTCATTGATGATTATTCCCGCTTTACTTGGCTTTACCCTTTGAAATTAAAATCTGAATTTTATGACATCTTTATTCACTTTCAAAATCTTGTTGAAAACCAACATTCCACTTGCATAAAAAATTTTCAAAGTGATGGTGGTGCTCAGTTTACAAGCAATGGCTTCAAATCCCACCTTAGTACCTTGAGTATTCATCATCAACTCTCTTGCCCCTATATCCCCGCTCAAAATGGTCACGCTGAAAGAAAACACTGACATGTGACAGAAACCGGTTTGGCCCTCTTTTTCCATTCTCATCTTTCTCCTCGATTTTGGGTTGACACCTTCAGCACTGCAGCCTACATCATCAACCGTTTGCCCATACCACTTCTCGGAGGTATGTCTCCCTTTGAGCTTCTCTATGGTTCCTCACCTAATCATGAGAATTTTCATCTTTTTGGTTGTCATGTTTATCCTTATCTGCATGATTATATGTCTCACAAATTTTCCTCTCGCAGCATTCCTTGCATCTTTCTAGGGTACAACCCTTCCCACAAAGGTTTTCACTGTCATGATCCCACTACCTCTAAGCTTTATATCACCCACCATGCTCAATTTGATGAACACCACTTTCCCTCCAGAAATGGCTCCCAAGCCCAACCCCCTCTTCTCTCCATTTTTCGAATTTCCTTGAACTAAGCATGCCTCATATTGACCCCCCTTCGATGTCTCCTCTGTACCATTCTCCACCCATTACACCGTCTAAATCTAACTTGTGTATTATTTGTCCTGACCCAGTGGACAACTCTTGCAGGTCCCTCTTCCCCGTCTCTGGAGCCTCTCCCACCTCATGTTGCTTTTGATCTTGCTCCTACTTCAGCTCCTCCGTTAGGTTCTCATCTCATGCTTACTCGAGCTAAAAATGGCATCTTCAAGACCCGTCATCCGGCGAATCTCGGTGTCTTAAGCTTCTCTAGGCTTCTCTCTGCTCTTCTTGCCTTCACAGAGCCTAAAGGATTCAAGTTTGCTGCTAGGAATCCTGCATGGCTTGCTGCCATGGATGAAGAAGTTCAAGCTCTGCAACATAATCGTACCTGGGTTTTAGTTCCTCGACCTGCCCACACCAATATTGTTGGTTCCAAATGGGTGTTCCAGACAAAATATTTGCTTGATGGGTCCATTGAGTGCCTCAAGGCTCATCTTGTGGCCAAATGCTATACTCAGGTACCTGGTCTTGATTACATTAACACTTTCAGTCCTGTTATTAAGGCTACTACTCGTACCTCTACCGGAGCTACGCCTTACTCCTTGGTGTATGGTATGGAAGCAGTGCTATCTGTTGAGATTGAGATATGATCTTTGAGAGTAGCATTAGAGCAGCAGATATCCGAGACTGAGTGGGTTCAGTCTCGTTATGATCAGCTTCGCCTTCTAGATGAGAGGAGATTGAAGGCAGCAAATCATGTTCAGGCTTATCGGAGGAAAATGACCCGTGCATTCAGGAAGAGGGTTAAGCCCAAGAAATTCCAAAAAGGTGACCTAGTTTTGAAGGTCCTCATGGGATTGATTAGCAACCCTAGAGGCAAGTTCAGACCGAGTTGGAGCGGGCCATATGTTATCCGAGATTTGACCCGAGAAGGAGCTGCCTAGTTAACAGATCTGGACAAAAATCAGTTTTCAGAGCCAATCAATGTGGATCAGCTGAAGAAGTTTTACATGTGAGATCATGGTCAAAGGATGTGTGGCCATCGTTTTGAGTAGCCATATTCCCTGTTGCACACCCACACATCGATATATCCCATTGCTAGCCCGTTGAGCCTCACACGATTCATTATGACCTATTCGTTCACTTAGCCTTGCATACCTTTTCTCACTTGGGTTAGGGGCCTCCTCTTGTGCACTTTGCATTTATGTCTGGATCGGTGAGTATTGTGAGTCCATTGTTTCATTGTTCATTTGTTTCATTTTTGGGTCATTCATGATTTCTTTTTTCCTACATTGTACATCTTCACTTTGTCTGTCATTGAGTTTTGTTTCTATCATTTCGATTATTTTCACTTCTATCTTCCCTTGTGTGATGATGACACACTCTCATTCCGAAGCTGCAAGTGAGGTTTGTCATACCCTTTGTTCTATCCTTAGGTTTTGATCCAAGAGTTTTAGTAAAAAAAAAAAAAAAAACTTGTGCTCGTTCGATGTTCATGCCATTAATATTTGGGTTTTGCATGGTTTGTCGATAATATCACGGCTTGATCATCAGAGGTCATTTTGGGTTTGAGATACTTATTATTCTTCTGAGAGTCAATGAGAGCATTGTACAATCCTTTCTTCCATGGATCTGGGAGACATATTAGGAGTGAGGTTTGGGTTTCCTTTGCACTAGGTTCCTTGGATCATTATCTATATCACCACTCCCGTCATACAGTGACTTGCTTCAATTTAGCATTCATGTGATGAGTTGTTCGTCATTATCACACATTGCTACACTTTTATCCCAGTTTGTTTCATCATTTTCTTCTACACCCAATCATCATTCGTTTTATCCCTTTTTGTCTTCTTTTACCCTCATCGATCGTCGTCTCGCTTCATGAATGACTTGTTCTTTGGTGCACATCACCTATCGTTGGACAATGTTCATTCGGATGTAGGGTTGAGTCACCTTACTCACATGGTCCTCCGATATTTGACATTGCGCACACAGAGGCTTGGCATTATCTATTGGGTATTTGGGTCTTTGTTCCCATCGTTTCATTCACCTTTTACCCCTAGTCTTCATTACGGTCCGAGTCGTAAGACCACCCTGAGGCCATGAGATCTCGTGTTTGCTTCGACGTGTTTCATTCGAATAGGCTCCGTCTACTGATTGAAGTACGGGATGCCGACAGGGCTCCATTTCTTGGGGGATATCGAGGATCGCATACTGTTTTCCCATTTCGTCTCTTCACCTTTGGTCCATGATCAGAGACAAATGATGTAGAGAGTCGAGACTATCTAGGAACCCCTCCGTTTGCTGGTTTGTTATATTCATACTAGGGCATACCCCTATCCTTGCATGATGGCATCAGTTCTTACACTAGGACGCAGGCAGCCTATTTCACCAGGTGACGTTTGGCATCAGTGTTTGAATAGCCCCCCACATTCAGCTTGGTTTCTTCATACAACAACTTGCTTCTGAGAGATGGCCCAAGATCAAATTCATACGTATTCGTCGACCCAGTGGGTGTGCACATTAGGGCATAGCCCATACTTTGTCATGTTCGCTTATCCAGACGATTGGGTCTTCAGTGATATCAGATGTACACACTGGGGCATACCCCCTATCAGTTTTTTTGTGGATGTTGGATGTTGCGGAATAAAGTCGATGTTGTTCTAGGAATGAATGTTTGTGATGTTTTCAGCTCTCTGACTTTGACCATATGTATGGTTATGGGATTCCGACATGGTATGGATATCTTAGACTGGGGCATAGCCCTTTCTTTTCACCTCTAGTCACATTTCTGAGTTGTCCTATAGGGGCATACCCCATTTCTTTCCATCTTGTTAGTGGTGTTCTTGTTTTCTCGCTTGTCATTTATTGGCATTTTCTAGACGTCACACTGAGGCATACCCCTTCGTCTTTCGTGATTGAGATGTTTGATTTCTTGCTTATTCGAATCATTTAGCGGCGTTCTCATGTTCATACTGGGGCATACACCTTCTTTCTTTGTGTTGTTGTGCTTGGCTAGTTTTTTTGGGTTTTTGGGTACTTGCCCGGATCCTTTTTCGGTACTCGCCCGGACCATTCTCTGGTACTCACTTGGATCTGGACCCTTCTTCGGTACTCGCTCGGATTTTATCCTTCTCCGGTACTCGCCCGGACCCTTCTCCTGTACTCGCCCGGACCCTTCTCCGGTACTCGCCTGGACCATTCTTCGGTACTCGCCCCAACCTTTTTCCGATACTCACCTGGATTCTACCCATTTCCTGGTACTCGCTCAAATCCTTCTCCGGTACTCCCTTAGATTCCACCCTTTTTCGGTACTCTCTCAAACCTTTTTTCGGTATTCACCCGGATTCTACCTCTTTCCCGGTACTCGTCCGGACCCTTCTTCGGTACTCACTTGGATTCCACCATTTTTCGGTACTCACCCGGACCCTTTTCCGATACTCACCCGGATTCTACCCCTTTTCGGTACTCACCCGGATACCATCTCTTCTCCAACATCATGTCTGGATTTCCTTGGGTTCTCTGGTACTCGCCCGGACTTGATTCATTTTCCTTCAATCTACTCCTGCCTCGTGTCCGAATCTCCTGATCTTTTCCAGCATCGCATCTGGTTTCCTTTAGTCTTCTCTAGCATCATGTCCAGATTCCTTTAGTTTTCTCTGACATTGTGCCTGGATCCCCTAGTCCATTCAGTCAGCATGACTCATTTCCCTTAGCCTTCTTTATTGTTGTGTGTGGACAAAATTGTTGGTCATTTGAATTCTTCACTAGAGTTCATTTCACTCATTCATAGCTTGCACTTCACACATACGTTTCACTCGTTCATTCACTCTACTGAAGAGGGGCATATTTGTGGACCCTCAATTTTGTCCATCGAAACTTGCATTTATCTTAGGGGTGTCACATGCACCCAATTTTTTTCTTATGGCACCGTCATGGCCCTCTTTTGAGTTTGATCGATTTTCGAGCCTTGTGTAGGTTCATCTGTGGTCCAATGTAGTGCGAGTGTGTAGTTCATTTTAGAGTACCATCATGGCCAATTTCCTAGTTGTTCACATCATGCTCCCTAATCGGTGCACAATTCCCAGTTTGTATGAAGGAGATATGATCAAAACAAGCCCAAATGCTCCCTAATCGAACGTGCTCCTATGAACTCCAACTGAACTGAAGGAATATTCCTTAAATTTTTGTTGGATTCATTATTCTTCAAGGAATATTCTATCAGAATTTCAAATTTTTCATCAACTTGTCGACCAGATGGTCAACCGGTTCGTCAAGTTTTTTTTAGGCGGTCAACTGATTGGTTCGTCAGGGCTGCTTGTGAACGGCTCTATTTTTGGCATTTTTGGTGCCCTTGTTCAGGCTGGTTTGAGCCCTAGTGCTCCAGATGGGTTAGGAGGATGTTTTTATGTCTGATTTGAGCTATTTTTCGGGTTGATTGCAACCCACCTTGAATCCATGTGGATTCTTGGTGGGCAAAGAATTATGAAGTAATGAGAGGGCAGCTGCCCACCTCGGGAAATGGGGGAACTGAATGTGTTGAGGGGTTCCAAAGCTGAAGGTGATCTTTCCAGAGCTGAATGGGAAGAAAATGGTGTGGTACGGATGCTGAGAGGGGGAAGTTTGAGAGGTTTTTGGAAAAGATGGGACGTTGGGAAGAGAAAAGGGGTTTTTTGGAGAGATCCTAAAGGAGACTTTGTAGAAAAAAAAAAAACTGAAGCATGGGGAAGGAGTCTAGAGGTCTCTGAGGGTTTGGCACCTAGAGAAAAAGAAAAAACAGAGCTGGGAAAAGAAGTTTGAGGGGTTTTAAGGAAAACAGAGAGAACGGGAAAAGCAAGAAAAAAAAAAAACAGAGGTCTGAGAATAGGGGAGGTTTTGGAGATAATGGCTGAGAAAGCAAGAAGTGGAGAGCGAGAAAGTAGAGCTAGAATCCGAACGTGTTCTTGCTTGAGAGGAGAACCTGCAAGTATATTTGTTGTGTTTCCCTTACTTGCTTCCATTTATCGCTCTATTTTTCATCCGCTCTTGTGGTTCTTGGACATTGCTGGATAGTTTGGTTGTGAAATCGTGTTACTATTATGCTTTCTTCCCATTTGATTTTGATTTTCATCAAAGGGTAAGCTTGGATGTGGCTTCAGTTGTGCCACTGATCATGGATCTCATTGACTTCTACATGAAATGGGTTTCCATTTGATAGGTCTTTTATTCGTTTTCCATGACCTTCTCTGTTTTTTTTTTTTTAATTTGGGGCTACCCATCAATAATTCAGACTTAAACCCCAAGTCTTGTGGCTACATGTAGAGGTTCCATGTAGCTGAGATTTCGGTTTGCTCCATGGTGACTCTAGTAGTTGCATTGGGGGAACTTTAGATGGCTGAATTTCAGCTGGATTCATAGGCTATAGGAGGCTTAAATTTCAATTTATTCCATGGGATTTAAGTAGCTATAGGTGGGAGGCTTCAGGTGCATGAAATTTTAGTTCGGTTTTAGGGGATTTAGGTGGTCGCATGTGGATGTCCGTGTGGCCGAACTTTCAACTGGGTTTCTTAAGTTCAGGGGGGCTGCATTGTTGGTTGATTAATGAGCCCTATGGCCTTAGTTTTAATAAGGTTGGGTGGCTCGGGCTTGGCCTTCTACAAGGAACACATTGTATTATTTCGACTGGTTCTCCCTCATCTGGGCTCAGAATTGAGCGTCGTTTTTTTTTTATTGGATTCCCTATTCTTTGAGGAATCTTCTGTTAAAGTTTCAGATTTTTTCTCAATCGGTTGGACCAGTTGGGAACCGGTTCAACAGGTCCTGCTAGGTAGCCCCATTTAATAAACATGTTGCATTGTTTTGGCCAGTTCTCCCTCATCTGGGGTCGGAATTGAGCGCCGTTTTTTTTTTGTTGGATTCCTTATTCTTCGAGGAATCCACTGGTAAAGTTTCAGAATTTTTCTTAATCGATTGAACTGATAGGAACCGGTTCAACAAGTTCTACTAGGCGGCCCCAATTTTAGCATGTTTCAACCCTCATTTTTGTTGTCGCTTGAGCCCTTACGCTCCAAGGCATTTGTGGACCACCTTTAGGGTCAGAGTTTGGTTTGGTTAGATTTCATGCGAGCCCACTTCATGGATGAGAAGAATGTGGGTTAAGCGAGCATGGTTTGGTTTGATGGAATTTAGAGGAATGTGTGCAAAAGAAAGCAAACCATTTATTTCATTTCGACCTGCTTCCCTCCCTTTTGGGATGAGATTTGATGCTTGATTGAGAGTGCATGTTGTATGCTTGTAATACTTGCCTCACCTTTTCCTTGTAGCGCATGGTTGGGGACCACAGGTATGCACTTCGGCTTTGGGTAATGGAATTCACATGAATGCTTGGTGCATGATTGCTATGTATATTTGTTATGCATTTGAGCTTATTGATTGACCTCTTATGCAGCGCTTGGCTGGGGAACTTAGGTATGCACTCTGATTTTGACTTGTTGAGTGTATGTGCATGCTAAATACTAGGCGAGTCCATGTGATTCATGTCATTTGTTTAGCCTAAGGTTTGTTTGATCTTTGACCCATATGTCCAGTTCATTAGTAGAGACCGAGTTTCGGGCCTAGAGGGGTGCTACCTCGCATAAGGTACCTTCCCGATAGGTAACCTGATCACCGGACCTAGAATCTAGTTTTCGCAGACTACTTTTTCCTTACTAGAGTCATGCTGGGGTTTTTGTTCTTACTTAAATTTTCCCCTTTTAAAAATAAAAATAAAAGGTAAGTGGCGACTCCAAACAAAACTGTTCCTCACTGGAACGAATTTTTCAAAACTCGAAAATCAGTTTTCCCTTTCACCTTTAAAATAGCAAGTCACATCGGTCGGTGGATCGGGTGAGGGTCCACAAGGACATGAGACATATTATTGTACCGCTCTGATACATGTCATCTAGGATCTAATTGATCAAGGTGTGGTCCACTTGGGTCAGCCAAGTGTAACCACGAACCCATTACCGGCTCACACTACACACGCAGTTCCCCCTCCGACCGATAATATGCACTCCATCGACTTCGTTGAGCTTGACGATCACATCCACATGTTGAGTTGGGATGAGTTAGAGCTAGAGCCCATAGTATTAGACAAGATTTATGAGATAGGCAGAGTGATTTTAGGCCTCAGATGTCCACACCATTCAAACTGGTCCCTGAGGCGACATCAATATAGACGACCACTGTCGAGCCATCAATCTTCCCTCATTACAGTGTTCGGACTCCATTTGTTTTGATTCCAGATATTGATGAGGTTCAGACTCCGTATGTTAATGTTTCTCGGACTCCATATGTCGATTATGCTCACACTTCAGATGTGCAGTATGTTATCCGCGGGGGTAGAGTGGTACGACAGCAACCCCCTACAGTCGCCAGACCCTTGGAGGGGACGTCATCCCATGAGGAGGTTAGGAAGGAGGATGATGAGATTTTAAGGCAGTTACAGAGCACTCAGGCTCGCATTTCTATCTGGAGCTTGTTAGCATCTTCTAGCACTCATCGAGATGCTTTGATTCGAGCCCTAAGCCAGATCAGAGTCCAGACTACCACCACTCCGGAGGGGTTGATCCATATGGTGACAGCTGGCAAAGCCACATGCATAGTGTTCTCGGATGACGACTTGCCACCAGAGGGTTCGGACCACACACGTCCCCTTTATATATCGGTCGGTTGTTCAGGTCGTCGAGTCCCATATGACCTTTTGGACAATGGCTCGGCCCTGAACGTCTACCCTCTAGCCATTGCCATCGCCCTTGGCTACACACCCTCTGATTTTGGTCCCTCCACTCAGACCATTCGAGCATACGACAATACTCGGAGGGAGGTCATGACCACCTTGGAGATTGAGCTACTGATAAGTCCAACTACATTTGTCACTATATTCCAGGTTTTGAGGATTCCCACATCTTTTAACTTGCTTTTGGGCTGACCTTGGATCCATAGAGCCGAGGCCATTCCTTCTTCCCTTCATCAGAAAGTGAAGTTCATTCACGATGGTCAGATCGTCACAGTGCAGTCTGTGGGAGACATGTTTATTTTTGTTGAGCTTGTGCTTTAGATTAGTCACAGTGATGACGACTTACTTCTGATTGGATTCACGTTTGACGAGGTGCAGGCCCTGGAGATGGAGGATTTTTGTCGAGACTTTGTGGCCATGTCGTTTGACTAGCACGGTAGCATGGTGGTGCTCAATATGATGAGGAGTATGTCTTATCTACCCGGCATGGGATTGGGGCGGCATCAGCACGATCCCATTGAGTTCATGACTTTCCCAGATCACGATGTACCGTTCGGACTCGAATTCATCCCCACTGAGGCCGATTATCAATATATGGTGTGATTGCTCAAGGAGGGGATGAGGGCTCGACTGACTCATACACCGTTCGATTATCCTGTTCGCCTATACACCATGAGTTGGCAGATTACTTCGTGAGGGCGTCGGAGCCACAAGCACCAACGGATTGTATCATTGGGGAACTCAGCACTACTCAGGAGGTTGAGCTTCAGTGCCTCGTCCAACAGCTACAGTTAAGTGACCGAGCCCCTGGTACTTCAACTTTTGCGTTGACGGCTCCATCATCTCCAGATCCCATGAGCCTTATGACGCTCTATTTCCCAGATGAGATCGACGAGAACGAGACATTTGTTGAGATCGGAGACATAGTGGACATGGCCATGCCACGTGACGAGTATGTTGACGAGATGCTCGCGATGAGTTTGAGCCAGATTGAGGAGATAGTCCAGCCTGAGCTCGCTTCGCCATTCGATCTCTTCAAGGTGTCCGTCATTGAGATTGCCGAGAATATCCAAACTACCCTTGCTCCAGAGACTTCTGAGGGTGTTATAGTTGTTGATGGTTTATTTGATGGTCATGTTGGCCTAGTTGAGGGAGCGTCCAACTTTGTGGACCCACATTTTTCCTTTTATGTTTTATCGGGATTTGTCTATCGTCATGACGATGTTTCTAACTCTTCATTTATGGATTTGAGCATTTTTTTAGTATTAGCCTGTCTCTCATGATATTACTTTATCTGCACCTTCTTCACCCACGTCACATATATTTGATATTGATGATGAAATTGCATAGCATGATTCAAATGATGACTCATCTTCTATTTCTGATTCAGATCCCATTGATCAGAGAGTTTCACCTGCTGTAGGAGACACATAAATTGTTGATTTCGGCACAGCAGATCAGCCTAGGGAGATGAGGATCATATCAGATTTATCTACAGATGAGAGAAATAGCCTCATCCAATTGCTCAGATCTTACTTGGACGTTTTCGCATGGTCTTATGAGGACATGCCGGGCCTCGATCCATCTATCGTCCACCATCGTTTGCCACTTCTGCCCCATGCCAAACTGGTTAAGCAGAAGTTAAGACGATTGCATCCTTGTTAGACTTTACAAGTGAAGGAGAAGATCCAAAAGCAGCTTAGTGTGGGATTTCTATCAGTGGTTGAGTACTGGGAGTGGCTAGCCAATGTCGTTCCTGTTCCCAAAAAGGACGGCAAGGTGAGAGTTTGTGTTGATTTTCGAGATCTCAACAAGGCCAATCCTAAGGATGACTTTTCTCTCCCACACATCGGCATGCTAGTTGACAATACGGCAGGTCATTCGATGTTATCTTTTATGGATGGATTTTTTGGGTACAGTCATATTATGATGGCTCCATGATTACTACCAAAAAGTGCTATTTTGTAGACCTAATTATAATGGTTTTAAGCACCTTTGTGTAGTAATCATATTCATTTAACCCAATTAATTCATTAAGGTCCTTAGTAATTGGTTTTAACCATTTTGTGGCAAGTTTACATGTTTTTATCAGCTTATGAATCAATTCAAGCATGCCAAATGATGGAGGAGCTAATTGGACAAGTTAAAGCAAGGATTTTAGAAGTTTACAGGCTTGAATTTCAAGTGGAAACACGAGCACAAGCAAAGAGAATGCAAAGAGGAAAAACAAGCAAAGTGAAGAGGAAAACAGAGGACAGCAGCTGCAGTCTTCTTTCGAACTTTTGGAGCACTTCCCGAAGTCCATTTTCTACATGCTATATACCATTTCAAAGCTCAGGAAGTCAAGAATCCAACGCTTCAAACCGTGTACAATTTGGAGCTGAAATGAGGAAGATATGGCCTTCGGAAGACAACTGCATCAAATCTTGTGAAAATTTCGCAAGGTGAATTTCTCCTTGCGAAATTTCGCAAGGAGAAATTCACATTGCGAAAATGCCAAATCTCCTCTGTTTCTCCACGCACGCACCACCGACTTTTGAGATATTTTTAGCTTGATATTTTCTCATGTAAATTCCTTTTGTAACCTTGTATTCAGCCATCATAAGGCTTTATCTTGTAATTTTGCTATATATAGAGGTGCACAACACCTCCAAAAAGGGAGATTGAAAAATGGACGGATGGGGTGATCGATCCTCTGTACATTAGCTTAGAATAATATAAAGCTCTGTTTTTCTTCTTTTCTCTTTTCTTTCTCATTTTCTTAGTAGCCAAACAGCCTCTGAGGACTTTTCCTCAGAGGATGATTGGCTAAAACCTTTAAGTTTCTCAAAGTATGGATGTTATGTGATGGCTTGGATGCAATCCCATGGAAATTTCTCACACCCGGAAGGTAAGGTAGTCGTTTTTCATTAATGGTTCATTAATGTAAATTTTGGTTTTTATTTCCTTTGGACAACTTCCAACGGCCAATACTTGATAAGCTTTTGGATTTCTATCCATTAGTTATCTCCTACGAGCTATTGGAAGGTGAGGTTTTCAATTCCAAGTTTTGCATTAATCCGTTAGAACCAATTTCAATGGCCATTGAAAGGTGAGTTTATCACCTGGAATGACTTTGAGTTGCCAATATTTGGTAAGCTTTTGGCTTTAGACCATTAGTTATCTCTTACGAGCCATTCAAAGGAAGTCTAAGGTGAATAACCATTGATAAAATCCACTACCATCTGTTTTGCCATTTTAAAGGATTAAAACTTGATTTGCTAAATCCATACCGGTTCGGGAAGCAAGCATCACCATAGTTGCAACCCCAACGCGAGGAGCCTATCCTGAGATTTCCAATTTGCATAAGAGCCAAAGCATAGCTATCCTATCTTTGAGAAACTTGTTTTACACCCTTTTATTTTAGTCTTTAATGTTAGCTTAGATTAGTTTAAATCTCTCTAAAACATTTTCATCTTCTTTTAAAGCTAACATCCATAAGAAAATCACCTATTTTCCTAATTTGAATATCACTTATGTTTGCGAAAACCCTTCCCAGTGAACGATCCTAGAACCACTATGCTATAGTAGCTTGGCTACTTTAGTAATAGTATTTAAGGTATAAATTTTGTTGATACGCCTTTAAAGCTAAGCTACCATGAGTCGCATCAAATGGCGCCGTTGCCGGGGAAGGTGCCACAAGCACAGTGAAGCAACCATTAAGGGTAACTTGTGATCTTCATCACAAGTTTGGTGAGTTTTCTTCTAATTTTTTTTTTAGTTTAGTTTTTATTTAGTTAAATTTTTTATTCTCTTTTCTTTTATTTTTGTTTTAATTTCAATTTGTGCATTCCTTGTTGGATTCGAGACCAAGAAGGAACCCTGGTACAAGTTGAAGGAAAGAGCCTTAGTTGAATATCATTTTTTAGAAATGGAAATTCCACATGAAGATCAAAGCTCTCATTATGATCATGAGAAGGACAAAGTTGCATATTTATCCATGAGGGATCGGATTGAATTAGGGAAAAGGCAGGTTCAACAAAGCCAATGGGGTAGTAAGAATGCTTTGAATGAAGACATGAGCATGAAGGCAAAGCTAGCATTTATGGCTAGAACGATAGAAGAGTTTGAATTGAGAAATGTGCATACTGAAGCACAACCACAAGCCATGCCAACTTCATTTGAGTATGTAAACCATCCCAACCTTACAAGCCAATCTCAACATCAACCGAATGACAAATTCGCATACCTATCCATGAGGGATCGGATTGAATTGGGGAAAAGGCAAGTTCAACAAAGCCAATGGGGTAGTAAGTATGCTTTGAATGGAGATGATTCATATGAGCATACGGTAGGGGAGTGCCCTACCATTCCAACTATGAGAGAAATGCGCGGTTACCAAAGATCCTACACCTCAAGTTGGAATAAACATCCCAACCTTACAACCCAACCTCAACCTCAACCATCAATGAGTACATCTTCATTGGAGCAAGCCATTTTGAAGATAAGCAAAGTCATGGAGGACTTTGTAGGTGAGCAACAAAAGATCAACTCTCATCTTAATGAAAAGATTGATAATTTGGAGAGTTCAATAAATGTAAGAATGGAGGAGGTTTATAATGATCTATCACTAAGGATAGAAAAATTCAAGACTCCATTGAGAAGCTCACCAATCTCGACATAGCAAGGGGGAAAAGGAAGCTTCCTCTTCAACCCCACCATAACCTTCAAGGAACCAATGCAAAAAGATCAAGGAAAGTGTTGATGATCGACATTTTGGTGGGGGATTGCTATGACAACTCTATGGACCAACCTTTCATTGAAAATCATAAGGTTCAAGATGATAAAGGGTTACTTGAACCCTTTAAAGCATCCACTTCTCCAGGGAAGAGAAGAGAAACGAATTCCCTTGGACCAAATGGGAAGGATGCCAATTTTGTTTGGGATCCAGGGGGATTTCAGCATGAAGTGGGTGTGTGAGTGAGGATGAGCTAAATAGTTCATCTTCTTTTTGGGGTACATGCTATCAGCTTCATTTAAATTCTATGCTTTTTTTTAAAATTATGCATGTTTTAGTTTGAATTCTTAGCTTTAATTTAGTTTTAATATGTTTTTAAGATGAGTTTTGAAGTGTTCATGCAGGTACGAAAGCTCACAAGCTCACAAATGTGGAGAAAAAGGTGAAATAGGGGAGAAATATATCTAAGTCCAAGCTTAAAACCCCATTTCGCAACTTAACAAGTGAGTTGCAAAATTTTCGCAAGGTGAATTTCACATTGCGAAAATTTCGCAAGGTGAATTTCACATTGCGAAATGCACATTTTGGCAAGATGCAAAATGCAACCTCTCGGGATTGCACTTTCGCAAGGAGAGTAACCAGTGCGAAAATTTCGCAAGGTGAATTTCTCCTTGCGAAATTTCGCAAGGAGAGTAACCAGTGCGAAATTTCGCAAGGTGAATTTCACCTTGCGAAATTGTTTTCAAAGCCAAAAATCTCCAATTTTAACACCCCTGCAAGCTACATTCAAATGCCATTGCAACTTATATGAGTATACCATCATGGCATGGACCCTTTGAGCCTTGTCCTCAGTTGCTCAAAGTGGGGCCCGCTCATCATTTTTGTAAATATTTAGTATAAATTCCTCTCTCATTCAATTTTTGAATTTTGAAAAAGGTGGTTCAACCTTTTCAAACTCCAAGTCCACATCACATGAGGTACCACTTCCTTCCTCCTTATTTTAGATTCAAACATTGAGGACAATGTTCATCTCGGTTGGGGGGAGAGATGAGGAAGTAAGTATTAGTTTAAATTTTTATCATACTTAGTTAAATTAGCTACTCTTTTTAAAATTTTTAAAAATTTTTGCTTTAAACTCCATGGATATTAAGGATTAACTCTCAAAATTAAATGAGAGAAGTCGAGTTTCAACTTGATTACATGAGTCTTAGAGTTTGTATTATGCTCTTCTAAAAGTTGATGAATTGTTGAAACTCCCATTGCATGCAAACTTATCTCTTCCACCTTAAGCTATTCGCACACACATACATTAGATTCCGGTTATAAGATGTGAAACTATCTCACCCTTTAAGCTTGAGAAATCATAATTTGACACCTTTAACCTCTCTTTAATAGTGTTGGGACACCTCATAAAGACCAATGAGTCTTTGAAAAAATAGAAAAAAAAAAGAAAAAGAAAAAGAAAAAGAAAAAAAAAAAAGAGAAAAGAATAAACTTCTTTGCTTGCCTTGAAACCTGAGCATGGTCCGAAGGGGTGGCGAAAGCCTTTAAAGCCTGGTGCCCTAAGCCTTTATTGGTTGGGAGTCACCGATCCTCTGCTTGTTACATGGGTGAATTGGTTAAGTTTAGTAAGTGAAAAGAATTGTGAATAAGAGGTGCGTTCCTAGCCTATCAAGAGATGGTTAATTTTGCTAAGCTTAAAGAAAGACTTAGGTTGGGGGGAGATGATAGTTATCCATACTATACTCGGAAGCTAATCACATTAACACTTAGCTTTTAGTGGAAGAATTTGATTTGGATCTTTTGAGAGTGAAAATTCTTTTGATGCTTAAACTTGCATAATATCCATTCTTTGTACTCTATGATCAAGTGAATGCTTTGACAACTCTTATTATAGGTTGAGTTTCACATCTTTATTGATCCATGGATGTCCATCATGCCACTCATATCATTTTTTGGAGTGATTTGCATGATCCCTTTTATGTATATTATTATAGTTTACTTAGTTTTTATCTCCTCCATTGCTAAGGGACTAGCAATGAGTCGGTTGGGGGGTGTGATTACTACCAAAAAGTGCTATTTTGTAGACCTAATTATAATGGTTTTAAGCACCTTTGTGTAGTAATCATATTCATTTAACCCAATTAATTCATTAAGGTCCTTAGTAATTGGTTTTAACCATTTTGTGGCAAGTTTACATGTTTTTATCAGCTTATGAATCAATTCAAGCATGCCAAATGATGGAGGAGCTAATTGGACAAGTTAAAGCAAGGATTTTGGAAGTTTACAGGCTTGAATTTCAAGTGGAAACACGAGCACAAGCAAAGAGAATGCAAAGAGGAAAAACAAGCAAGTGAAGAGGAAAACAGAGGACAGCAGCTGCAGTCTTCTTTCGAACTTTTGGAGCACTTCCCGAAGTCCATTTTCTACATGCTATATACCATTTCAAAGCTCAGGAAGTCAAGAATCCAACGCTTCAAACCGTGTACAATTTGGAGCTGAAATGAGGAAGATATGGCCTTCGGAAGACAACTGCATCAAATCTTGTGAAAATTTCGCAAGGTGAATTTCTCCTTGCGAAATTTCGCAAGGAGAAATTCACATTGCGAAAATGCCAAATCTCCTCTGTTTCTCCACGCACGCACCACCGACTTTTGAGATATTTTTAGCTTGATATTTTCTCATGTAAATTCCTTTTGTAACCTTGTATTCAGCCATCATAAGGCTTTATCTTGTAATTTTGCTATATATAGAGGTGCACAACACCTCCAAAAAGGGAGATTGAAAAATGGACGGATGGGGTGATCGATCCTCTGTACATTAGCTTAGAATAATATAAAGCTCTGTTTTCTTCTTTTCTCTTTTCTTTCTCATTTTCTTAGTAGCCAAACAGCCTCTGAGGACTTTTCCTCAGAGGATGATTGGCTAAAACCTTTAAGTTTCTCAAAGTATGGATGTTATGTGATGGCTTGGATGCAATCCATGGAAATTTCTCGCACCCGGAAGGTAAGGTAGTCGTTTTTCATTAATGGTTCATTAATGTAAATTTTGGTTTTTATTTCCTTGGACAACTTCCAACGGCCAATACTTGATAAGCTTTTGGATTTCTATCCATTAGTTATCTCCTACGAGCTATTGGAAGGTGAGGTTTTCAATTCCAAGTTTTGCATTAATCCGTTAGAACCAATTTCAATGGCCATTGAAAGGTGAGTTTATCACCTGGAATGACTTTGAGTTGCCAATATTTGGTAAGCTTTTGGCTTTAGACCATTAGTTATCTCTTACGAGCCATTCAAAGGAAGTCTAAGGTGAATAACCATTGATAAAATCCACTACCATCTGTTTTGCCATTTTAAAGGATTAAAACTTGATTTGCTAAATCCATACCGGTTCGGGAAGCAAGCATCACCATAGTTGCAACCCCAACGCGAGGAGCCTATCCTGAGATTTCCAATTTGCATAAGAGCCAAAGCATAGCTATCCTATCTTTGAGAAACTTGTTTTTACACCCTTTTATTTTAGTCTTTAATGTTAGCTTAGATTAGTTTAAATCTCTCTAAAACATTTTCATCTTCTTTTAAAGCTAACATCCATAAGAAAATCACCTATTTTCCTAATTTGAATATCACTTATGTTTGCGAAAACCCTTCCCAGTGAACGATCCTAGAACCACTATGCTATAGTAGCTTGGCTACTTTAGTAATAGTATTTAAGGTATAAATTTTGTTGATACGCCTTTAAAGCTAAGCTACCATGAGTCGCATCACTCCAGAGGACATAGAGAAGACATCCTTCATCACTAAGTGGGGTACTTATTGTTACCGAGTCATGCCATTCGGGTTGAAGAATGCAAGAGCCACCTATCAGAGAACAGCGACCACCCTCTTCCATGACATGATGCCCCGGGATGTCAAGGTTTATGTAGACAACATGATAGTGAAATCCTGAGGTAGATTGGATCATCTAGCAGCTTTAGAGAGATTCTTCAAGAGGATTAGGCAGTTTAGATTGAGACTGAATCCCAAGAAGTGCACTTTTAGAGTGACTTATGGGAAGCTCTTGGGATATATGGTCAGTGAGAGAGGCATAAAGGCAGATCTAGATAAGATCAGAGCCACCCTTGACATGCCTGCATCGAGGACAGAGAGAGAGGTCAGAGGCTTCCTAGGTAGACTTCAATACATCAGCAAATCCATCGCTAGATTGATAGACATCTGTGAGCATATTTTTTTGACTCTTGAGGAAGAGTCAGCCTATTGTTTGGGATGATTAGTGTCAACATGCATTTGAGAGGATCAGAGAGTACTTGTTACCGCCTCCAATCTTGGTACCTCCTATACCAAGCCATCCTTTACTCCTATACCTGTCAGTCTCAGACGTAGCATTAGGATGCATGTTGGCTCAGCTCGATGATTTGGGCAATGACAGAGTCATTTATTATCTGAGTAAGAGGATGTTAGACTATGAGATGAGATATGTCATGATTGAGCGCTACTGTTTGGCATTGGTTTGAGCCACTCGACGACTGAGACATTATATGACCGAGTATTCAGTGCATTTGATATCTTGTCTAGATCCTCTGAGATATTTGTTTGACAGGCCCGCTTTGGTTAGTCACCTCATGAGATTGTTGGTACTTCTGACTGAGTTTAACATCCATTATGTCACTCAGAAGTTCATTCGAGGGAGCATTGTCGCAGATCACTTAGCCTCATTTCCAATTTCCGATGGTAGAGCCATTGATGATGATTTCCCAGATGAGGATGTTGCTGCTGTGACTAGTCTGTCAGGTTAGCGCATGTACTTTGATGGTGTAGCCAACCATTCTGGATATGGGATAGGTGTCTTGTTGATATCCCCTCATGGTGATCACATTCCCAGATTTGTTCGTTTGGCATTCTCATATCAACATCCTGCCACGAACAATATTGTTGAGTATGAGGCTTGTATCCTGGGATTAGAGACGACTCTCGAGCTTGGGATTAGACAGATGGAGGTGTTCGGTGACTCTAATATGGTATTGAGACAGATTCAGTCTGAGTAGAAGACTAGAGATGTGAAGCTTAGGCCTTACCATGCATACTTGGAGCTACTGGTTGAGAGATTTGATGATTTGAGATACACACATCTGCCTAGAGCGCAGAACCAGTTTGTCAATGCTTTAGCTACTCTAGCTTCTATGATCGTTATTCCTGCTGATGCTACTATTCGCCCTTTACTGATAGACGATACATAGTCAGATGATGGTTTGCCATGGTATCATGACATATATCACTTTTTGAGACTTGGCGTATATCCTGAGGCCGCCACGGCTAAGGATAAGAGAGCATTGAGACAGCTGGCCACTCAATTTGTGATTTGTGGCGAGACGTTGTACAGACGATCAGCTGATAGGATGTTATTATTATGCTTAGACCGTGCCTCCACTGATCGAGTGATGAGAGAGGTTCATGCGGGAGTCTGCAGACCACATATGGAAGGACATATGTTGGCCCGCAAAATCATAAGGATCGATTATTTCTGGTTGACCATGGAGACGGATTGTTACCAGTTTGTTCAAAGATGTCCGAGTGTCAGATACACGGGGACCTCATTCACGTGCCACCCTCCGAGTTGCATGCATTGACTTTACCATGGCCATTTTTTGTATGGGGTATCGACATCATCGGGAAGATTTCGCCGAAATCTTCCAGTGGTCATGAGTTCATCTTGGTTGCTATCGATTACTTCACCAAGTGGGTGGAGGCCGCTTCATATGCGAGATTGATATCATCTAGGGTCGCTAGTTTCATCAGATCACACATTATTTGTCACTATGGAGTTCCTCATGAGTTGATTTCTGATAGAGGAGTACATTTCAGAACAGATGTTGACACTTTGTTACAGAGATACGGTATTCAGCATCATAGATCGTCTGCCACAAGCTGTAGACTAACGGAGCGTTAGAGACTGCGAAGAAGAATATTAAGAAGATCTTGCGGAGGATGGTTGAGACTTCTCGGGATTGGTCAAAGAAGCTCCCCTTTGCATTGTGGGCTTATCGGACTTCTTTTTGCACCTCTACAGGAGCCACACCCTACTTCTTGGTGTACGGTATGGAGGCAATGCTACCAATTAAGATTGAGATGGGTTCATTGAGAGTAGCATTGGAGCAGCAGATTCTAGAGGCAGATTGGGCTCAAGCTCGATTAGACCAGCTCAATTTCCTAGATGAGAGGAGATTGGAGCAGCAGACCATGTCCGTGCTTACCAGAAGAAAATGGCATGCGCTTTTAAGAAGCGGGTTAAACCCAAACCATTACGGATAGGTAACTTGGTTCTAAAAGTCATTAGGGGATTGATCAGAGATCCTAGAGGGAAGTTCAGACCCAATTGGAGCAAACTTTATTTCATCGGGGAGCTGACTTCGGCGGGCACTGCATGGTTGATGGATCTAGATGGAAACCGATTCTCGGAGCCGACCAACGTGGATTAACTAAAGAGGTACTATGTTTGAGACTATGGTCGTAGAATGGGTGGCCATCATTTCGGTTAGCCATATACCATTTCAACTTTTTTCATATATAGACCATTGCTAGCCCATTAAGCCTCGCATGTGCATTATAGCCTTTCTTTCTTATTGTCTTGCTCACTTTTTACATTGGGATAGGGGCTCTTTAGTGTATGCATGCATTGTTTAGGAGTCTCATGAGCTTTGGACCTACAGGTGCATCTTTCTCTTATTGTTTTTCCTACCATCACATTACTACATTACATCGTATCTCATTGGTTGTGTTCTTCATCTCTTCTTCTTTATTCTATCTATTACTTGTTTTGCTTCATATTCTCTACACCCTGAGTGGTGATCCTCCTCAGTTCATTGCATGGGGGATAGTCACATCATTTCCATTATCTATCCCACGGACATTGGTTCAGAGATCCTTAGTTTGAGAAGGTCATCTCGTCAAAGATAGTTTTTGTTACCTTAGCACTTGAGAGCGTGTCTATCCATTATTGATATCATCTTGTGGGTTTATTTTATTTATGTTCAGGGTGTGTGCATTTGTATGTATGAAAATGTATGTAAAAAAAAAACAATGAAAAAAAATGAAAAAGAAAATAAAAATAAGCACATGCATGTATGTGCATAGTATTCTCCATCATTGAGTGTGTATATTGATGTTTGAGGGTCACTTGATCGAGTATGTTTGTCTATGAGAGTTTGTATGTGAGCTTTCCAAGGCCCTCTATTTTTTGTATTCATTTTGTCGTGTGTTTTGAGAGTGAGGCGAGTGACTTTCTCTTAGGAGCTCTGTGTCATTGTCATGTCCATCATTACATTCATTGACGATGTGACGTCACTTCATGTTGGATTCGAGCGGATCATCACTCCTCTTCGTGTTCTTTGTTTCACCATCATTCTCGTTTTTGCTTTTGATTCATCCATTTCATTTCACCCCTTGTCATTTTCTTACAATGACCCATTTCCAGGTTTGTTACTCTCTTTGCATCATCATTACATATCTCATTATCAATTTGTTTTTCTTCATTACCTCGTTATTGTTATCATATTCACATTGGGCACCCTCGGGTCCATGGCTTCCGAGATTTTTTGTACATGTTGCATTTCATACATGAGGGCATGGGTTTTTTATCATTGGGTATTTGAGCCTATTTTCCCTTCATTTCTATTACCCCATCACCCTAGCCTATGTTACGTCCCGTGTCTTAAGACCACCCTGAGGCCATGGGATCAGATGTCGTCTTTGACAGCCCCTACTTGGACAGGTGTTTAAGATTTGGTTGATATTTGGATATCATCATGCTTCTTCTTCTAGGAGACGCCTCTTTGAAGTTTTGACCCGATTCAGTTGTGGATATGAATGACCGGGATCGTGCTTTTAATGACGGACGACTTGATGTTGTTCGATTCTTTCAATCTACCACAAATTCGATGTCGTACTGGGGCATATTTCCTTTTTGGATGAGATTTACAGATTTTCATGGAGTTTCACGTTCATCCCCATTTGCGAGATGCACACCTAGACGAGGACGTGTTCTTTATTTTATCATGATCCCCCAGTGGAGCCTCTCTTGATCCATCTAGTCAGGCCCATATTTTTCGGCATTTGTATGTCACCATGCTTCTTATTCCGAGAGACGTTTCCTTGACGTTTGGGTTCGATTTGGATTGCTGAGATCACACATTTGATGATGGATGATTTCATGTCACCCAATTTCCGACCTACCATATATTTGATGTCACAGTGGGGCATATTTCCGTTTCGGTTGAGAGTTATAGATCTTCATGGAGCCACATGATCACTCTCACTTACAGGATACACTCTGAGACGATGGTCTACTTGCTGTCTTTTCATGATCTCTTAGCAGAGCCTCTCTAGAGCCATTCAGTCAGACCCACACCTTTCGGCATTAGGATATCATGTTTCTCTTTCTAAGGTACGCCTTTTGATCTATGAGTCTGATCCAGTTATGGACATGGGTGACCAAGATCACGTATTTAATGATGGATGATTTGGTACCGTCTGATTTTCTGACCTACTGCTCATCTAATGCCATACTAGGGCATATTTCCTATTCGGTTAAGATTTGTGGATCTTCATTGATTTGCGTGATCACCCCCAGTTACGAGATGCACGCCAGGCTTATGACTCGACTTCATTTTATTGTGATTATCCGATGGAGCCTTTCTAGAGCCATTCGGTCGGGCCTATATTTTCTAATGTTGTCATGATTTTTGGATTTAGTTATCTCCGATGCATAGACTCCCTCATCATCATTTCAGTGGAGTACAGATCAGATCTCTTATACATCCCATGGAGCTATTATCGAGTTATCAGGACAAACTAGATGCACTAGTTGTTATAACTAGGGCATGTTTCCCTCATTTAGCTGTCGAGATGATTGTTTCCTCATAGATATGTTACGGTCTTCACTATTTTGGCCGATGGATGTTCATTTGCGTTACTGGCCATAGTCTCGATGATTTTTGCCAAGATGAGCCTTCAGTAGAACAGGGCCACAGAAGTTTGACTGCCCCATTATCCGTGACTCTTCAGTAGATTGAGATAGTAATAGTTACCCTGACAGACTATTTGCTTAAGACTTCCCATTGGATCATTCATCTGATATGACGATGAATTCCTCCAGTAAAGTATTTTGAGTTGGAGACGTTTGACCTACTCTGGCACTTTGTTAGGTTCGTGATTCAGTCAGACGGATTGTGAGATTATGTTTATAGTCGATTTGACCATTCCGACTCACTAGCAAAGCACCCTTTGAGACTCCTGGAGTCTCTTTCAGACTATTTCTTTAGATTGAGAGATGTAGCAACATGTTACCTTGGACATATATCCCTTGCATTATCTCTTTGCATTTCCAGTTTCGACGTCCAAAGTCATCATCGCTTTTCAGTTTCGGTGTTCAGAACCACCATCGCTTTTCAATTTTGGCGTTAAGAGCCATCATCGCCTTTCAGTTTCGGTGTTCAGAGCCATCATCATCGCTTTTCAATTTCGGCGTTCAGAGTCATCATCATCTCTTCTCAATTCTAACGTTTAGAGTCATCATCGCTTCTCAGTTTCGGCGTTTAGAGCCATCATCATCGCTTTCGGTTTTGGTGTTCAAAGCCATCATCATTTCTTTTTAGTTTTGGCGTTCAAAGCCACCATCGCCTTTCAGTTTCGGCGTTTAGAGTCATCATAATCGCTTTCCAATTCTAGCGTTCAGAGCCATCATCATCGCTTTTCAGTTTCAGCATTCAAAGCCATCATCATCACTTCTCAATTCTAGCATTCAGAATCATCATCGCTTTTCAGTTTCGGCATTCAAAGCCATCATCATTGCTTTTTAGTTTCGGCGTTCAGAGCCACCATCGCCTTTTAGTTTCGGCGTTCAGAGCCATCATCATCGCTTTCCAGTTCTAGTGTTCAGAGCCATCATCATCGGAGCCATCATCATCGCTTTCCAGTTCTAGTGTTCAGAGCCATCATCATCGCTTTTCAGTTTCGACGTTCAGAGTCATCATCATCACCTCTCAGTTCTAGCATTTAGAGCCATCATCGCTTCTCAGTTTCGGCGTTCAGAGCCATCATCATCACTTTTTAGTTTCAGCGTTCATAGCCATTAGCGCCTTTCAGTTTCGGCATTCAGAGCCGTCATCATTGCTTTTCAGTTTCGGTGTTCAGAGCCACCATCGCCTTTCAGTTTTGGCGTTCAAAGCCATCATCATCGCTTTTTAGTTTTGACTTTCAGAGCCACCATCGCCTTTCAGTTTCGGCATTCAGAGTCATCATCATTGCTTTCCAATTCTAGCGTTCAAAGACATCATCGTTGCTTTTCAGTTTTAGCGTTCACAGCCATCACCATCGCTTTTTAGTTTCGGCGTTCACAACCATCATCATCGCTTTCAGTTTGGGGTTCAAAGCCATCATCATTGCTTTCAGTTTGGGGTTCAGAGCCATCATCATTGCTTTCCAGTTCTAGCATTTAGAGTCATCATCATCGCTTTTCAGTTTTGACGTTTAAAGCCACCATCGCTTTTCAATTTCGGTGTTCAGAGCCATTATCGCCTTTCAATTTTTGCTTTTAGAGCCATCATCATCGCTTTTCAGTTTTGGCATTCAAAGCCACCATTGTTTTTTAGTTTCAGCGTTCAGAGCCATCCTCACTTTTCGGTTTCGACATTCAAAGCCACCATCGCTTTTCAGTTTCAGCGTTCAGATCCATCATCATTTCTCGGTTTCGGCGTTCAAAGCCATCACCGTTTCTCAGTTTTGGCATTCAGAGCCATCATCACTTCTCAGTTTCGATGTTCAGAGTCATCATCGTTTCTCATTTTCGGTGCTTAGAGCCATCATCACTTCTCAGTTTCGGCATTCAGACCCATCATCGTTCACAGTTTCGATGTTCAGACCCATTATCATCGCTTCTCAGTTCCTGCATTCAGAGCTATCACAGTTTCTCAGCTTTGGCGTTCAGAGCCATCATCACTTCTCAGTTTCAGCGTTTAGAGCCATCACCGTTTCTCAGTTTCGGTGTTCAAAGCCATCATCACTTCTCAGTATCAATATTCAAAGCCATCATCGTTCATAGTTTCGGTGTTCAGACCCATTATCACTTCTTAGTTTCGGCGTTCAGAGCCATCATCATTCTCAGTTTCGGCATTCAGAGCCATCATCGCTTCTCAGTTTTGGCATTCAAAGCCATCATTACTTCTCAATTTTGGCGTTCAAAGCCATCACCATTTCTCAGTTTTGGCGTTCAGAGCCATCATCGCTTCTTAGTTTTGACATTCAAAGCCATTATCGTTCACAGTTTCAGTGTTCAGACCCATCATCATCGTTTCTCTATTCCTGCATTCAGAGCCATCACCGTTTTTCAGTTTCGACTTTCAGAGTCATCGTCATTTCTCAGTTTCGCTGTTCAGTGCCATCACCGTTTCTCAGTTTCGGCGTTCAATCATCACTTCTTAGTTTTGGTGTTCAGAGCCATCATCATTCTCAGTTTCGGCATTCAAAGTCATCATCGCTTCTCAGTTTCAACGTTCAGAGCCATCATCGCTTCTCAGTTTCGGCGTTCAGAGCCATCATCATTCTCAGTTTCGACATTCAGAGCCATCATCATTCTCAGTTTCAGCGTTCAGAGCCATCATCGCTCCTCAATTTCAGCGTTTAGAGTGATCATTGCTTCTCATTTCCAGCATTCAGAGCCATCATCATGTTCACAGTTTGGCGTTCAGAGCCACTATCTCTCCACAGTTTGGCATTCAAAGCTATCATCCTATCATGATCGAGCATTCGTTGCCACCTTTTGGGCGTTCAGAGCCGCATCTTCTGTTGTTCAGAGCCTTCATTTTTTTCGGTTTGGCGTTCAGGGATGCATCTCTAGTTCGGCGTTCAGAGTCGCTATCCCTGCACAGTTTGGTGTTCAAAGTCACTGTCCCTTTCACAGCTTGGCATTATGATCAGGAATTTGTTGCCATCTTTTCGGCGTTCAGCGTGACATTCCTAGTGTTCAGAGCCATCGTTCGCAGTTTGGAGTTTAGAGTCGTCGTTCATTCTCGGAATTTAGAGTCATCATATCTTCAGTTTGGCATTTAAAGCCATAAGTAAACCTGTCATTCAGAGCCACCATTTTCCTCTAGTTCGGTGTTCAAAGCCACATTCCTAGCATTTAGAGTTGTCTTTTTTCTTGTAGTTCGGTGTTCAGAGCCACATTACTAGCATTTAGGGTAGTCATTTTCTTTTAGTTTAGCATTTAGGGTCGTTATTACCATTCAGAGCCACTTCCATCAGTTTTAGGTGTTTAGAGCCTTGTCTTCAGTTTGGCATTTAAAGCCACCACCATCTTCTTCAATTTGGTGTTCAGAGCCATGTCGCCATTTTGACATTCAGAGCCATTATCCAGCTTGGCGTTCAGTGCCACCATCTTCCTTTAGTTCCGGTGTTCAAATCTGTTGTACATACTTATTCAGGCATTTAGATTCACCATCTTTCCTCCTTTTGGCATTTAAAGTCGTTTTCCCCCAGCCCTGTCATTCATAGTCATGGCTCTTGACATCCATATTCACTGGCATTGCACATCTTACCTTCATGGTTTTGCACTCGCCTTTGGTCTTTCCTCACCTCGTTACCTTATACTTATAGCTTATTCATCATGCTCTTCTAGACTTCCCTTTCTCCTGCACATGACGTGGTCCATTGAGTTCACGACACATATTTCAGTCATGTTGTTGGACATCCCACACTTAGCGTTCTCATGTAGTTCACCTAGGACAATCCCCTTTGGACACATTATTTCCTGTACTCGGAGGCAGTTCAGCCATTACTCATCTTTGGCATCGATTTTTGAGTCACTTGTGGAGAAATCTTAAATAAAGCCTGGATCCCTAGTACGAATTTGGGAGCACTCTGAGAGCTACTTCCCCCTTAGGATTTTGAAGCCTTGAGCGAGCTTGCGTTTTACTTATGTACCTTTCGGGGGTCTTTCTTTGTTCTTCGATAAAGTTCACTCCATTCCACTCACTTTTCATACTTTCCTTTTACTCTCGTGTTCATATTCCTTGCACTCGTGAACTCTACTGAAGATGGGCATATTTGTAGACCCCCTCGGATGGAGGCATTTTCTTTTTTTTTCCTTCTTTCTTCTTTTTTTCTTTTTCTGACTGCCTTAGAAGTGAGATGGTTTTGGGGCAGCCAAAGAGGACTGATGGGTGAGCTATTGGGCGGCCAGATGGGACGGGATACAAATATATAGCTTAAAGGAGAAACAAGCTGGAAGGGGGCAAGGAAAGATATTTTTCGTTTATCTGGTGGTTATGAAGCGGGCTGAGAAAAAAAAGAAAAACCCAGCTGAGAGGAGACGTGGAGGAAGGGAAGCAGAGCTAGCTGAGAGAGATGGGAGAAAGGGACATTCCGAGTTTGAGCAGAGGAAGAGCCTGACGTTTTGGTCCAAGTATGATTTTAGCATGCTTTGCATTTCCCATTTCGGTTTGTTCTATTTCATTTCCCGCTGATTTTGGGTTCATCTTGATGCTTGAATAAAGTTTTGAAGATCACGTTCTTGCTTTCTTTTTATTTCACCTATATCCAGCCCATTGATCTTTATTAAATGGAGCTAGGTTTAACGGTATCATTTACGTTTGTGCATGCTTTGTTTTTGTTTACTTTCTCCTCTGTTTTTAGTATATTTTGGAGTGTTGGGCATTATGTTTGAGGTTGGCCATCTTGGGTGGGGAGTGTTTCTAGGAGAGCACCATGAGAGCCATTTTTCATATTGTTAGGAATTTATGGATGTTTGAGAGCCATTTGAACCATATCGAAATGCTTGGAGATGCTCAAACCCAGCACTATACTCACCATCTATCTCTCATGTATCCATTAAACCCACTTCCTTCACTACCTTCCATTATCTGTTCTCCCATTTATTCCCCACCCATTCGTTTTTTGTCTTCCCACATACATGGAGCCTTATGCGCATGGCCATCTTCATCTTTCTATCATCCACCCACCAAACCCATCACCATATCAAACCACCTTCAGCTCGTCCTCCACTCCTGCATCCGCCCAAAGATCAAACATTTACCCATGGTTTCAATTTCGGAAATGGGTACTTCTAACATGGACAGCACAAGCATCAACATCAACACCATGGCAGTCGGCACCACCACTGGCAACCTCAAGGACATCATAGCAGCGGCGATAGCAGCTGCCTCCTTATTCTCATCACCATCCTCTTCCACTCCCAGCCGATATGAGAACCAATTGCGTCGGTCACCAGTAACGGCAACAGCATTTTTTGGGTGCTGCTGGATTGCCGCCATTGCTCCCGTCTCTACTGCGTCGATGCGTGGTTGAAGCTCAACACGTCATGCCATGCTTACTAGAACTCATGTGCAGTTGTCTGTAAACTGGCTACGAGTTGGCCTTTTTTTTTTTTTTTTTCATGGAGAAGTGGGGCTTCGTTACTCCACTTCCTAGTGGTTCACTGATGGCATGAAACTGTTTAAACAATTGGTGAATGAAAAGTCAAAGGCATGAGTTTTTTTTTTTTTTCATTAGTGGCATGTGTCCACTGGCCTCAAGGTAATTTATTATTAGTTTTTTTTCTTTTCTCTCACGTGTCATCTTCTTAATTCCACTTTTCGTGTTAAAATTTTAATTTTTTTAAAATTCTGTTATCAAATAATTCTTCTAAAATCCCAACGTTTCAAATTCATTCATTTTATTTATTTATTTTTATTTATCTATTTATTTGTTTATTTATTATTTTATTTAAGAATATATATATACACACATACCTTTTTTGAAATAATCTCATAAAATTCGATTTTTAAATTTAGTTTACAAAACTTCAGATCTTAAATTCAATTTTCCAAAACTCCAATATTTTAAATTTACTTCTTCAAAATTCAATTCTCAAAATAATTTTCTAAAACTCTAACTTTAAATTTAATTTTCCAAAATTCAAAATTTTCATTTTAATATTGCAAAAATTCCACAATTCCGAATTTAATTTTTAAAATGTCACTTTCAAATAAATTTTCGAAACTCCATCTCCTTTTAAATCAAGTCTTCAAAAATTCCATATTTAAATAATTCTTCAAAATTCCGATTTCCAAATTCAATTCCCAATTTCCTAAATTCCAATTTTCCAATTTCCAAATTTAATTTCTAATTTCCAAAATTCTAATTTTCACATTTATTTATTTAATCATTATTATCTTCATTATTATCATTATTTTATTTATTTATTTAAAATTCCATCTTTAAATAATTCTGCAAAATTCCGATTTCCAAATTCAATTCCTAATTTCCTAAATTCCAATTTTCCAATTTCCGAATTTAATTTTCAAATTCCAATTTTCACATTTATTTATTCAATCATTATTATTTTATTTATTTATTTATTTATTTTTAAAACCCCATCTTTAAATAATTCTTCAAAATTCCGATTTCCAAATTTAATTCTCAATTTCTGAAATTCAAATTTTCCAATTTCCGAATTTAATTTCCAATTTCCGAAATTCCAATTTTCACATTTATTTATTTAATTATTATTATCTTCGTTATTATCATTATTTTATTTATTTATTTATTTATTTAAAATTCCATGTTTAAATAATTCTTCAAAATTCCGATTTCCAAATTCAATTCATAATTTCCTAAATTCCAATTTTCCAATTTTTAAATTTAATTTTCAAATTCCAAAATTCCAATTTTCACATTTATTTATTCAATCATTATTATTTTCGTTATTATTATTTTTATTTATTTATTTATTTATTTTTAAAATCCCATCTTTAAATAATTCTTCAAAATTCCGATTTCCAAATTTAATTCCCAATTTCTGAAATTCAAAATTTCCAATTTCCGAATTTAATTTCCTATTTCCGAAATTCCAATTTTCACATTTATTTATTTATTTATTATTACTATTATTATTTTGTTTATTTTTTCCATCTTCAAATAATTTCCAAGATGCCAATTTTCATAATTTAATTTTCATAACTCCAATTCTCAAATAATTTGCTAATTTCTTTCAAATTTAATTTCTAAAGTTCTAATTCCTTAATATAATTTTCAAAACTCTAATTCTCAAATAATTTTAAAAATTCCAATTTCTTTCAAATTTAATTTTCAAAACTCCAATTCTTAAATTTAATTCCCAAGACTTCAATTTTCAAATAATTTTCGAGACTCCAATTTTCAAATAAATTCCAAAAATCCAGTTTTCTTTCGAACAGTTTTAATTCCACTCCGGTTTTCAAATAATCTTCTATATTTTTTTATTTTTCATAAGTAAGAATGGATTTTTCATAATTATGAAATAATGAAATTTGTGAGACCAATGTATGCAAGATAAATTGGGCTTTGGTGGGGCTTCCTACATATGAGATTTCTCTTCTGATTGTTAATTGTTATGCCTAATGAATATTTTTTTTATTTTTGTTATGATCTTTGACATGCATGCGATATATTTTGTATTTGTTATTGCGCACTAACTTTGTTTCATGATAGCGCTTTATTACCTGCTATCAAGGTACACTCTTGCTCTCACATCGTTCATTTATTCATTATCATGACTTGCTTCTGATTTGTGATCACTTTGGTATCCATTGATTTCCTTACCAATTGTCATGTTTGTTTCATCTTATTAGTAGAGACCCGTTTTTAGGGACTTAGAGATGTGCTACAACTCACCACTGTTCCTTCCCAATAAGTAACGTGACCCCTGGACTCGACTCGATTTTTCACAGACCTGTTTTTCCAAATAAGAGTCACACTTAGAGTTTTTCTTTCTTATTTTATTTTCCCTTTAAAAATAAAACAAAAATAAGTGGCGACTTCAAGTCTTTTAAAAAAAATCATATTTTCAACAAATAAATAAAAAAAAGGAGTTTCGCCATTGAGTGGGAACGCATCGAGCGAAATGCAGGGTCCATAAATATCTTTTAATTTTTTTAAAAAAATAATCAAAATCAATAACACTTATATTTATAATATATCATCTCATAAAATTTCAAATTTTGTTTTTTTGAAACTGTTTAGTACCTGTATTATTTAAAAACAATTGTTTTGTTTATTGGTCAAATTTTTGCATTCAATTTTTTTTTTTTTTGGTTAAATTTTTCTTACTTTTTTTAACTAATATGTATGTCATTTTATTTTTAAGATTTTTTTTTTTTTTTTTTTTTGGTGGGTCAAATGTAACCTTTGAGGAAAAAATTTTCACAAAGAAATTTATTTTTAATTAGTACTTTATAAAAATGTAATGAGAATTCTTTGTTTGAGTTGACAATTATTTACAAATGAACAAACAACGTTCCTTTATTTGAACTTTATTTTCCCCCCTCCTTCATACACAAGAAATCTCTTTGTTCAAAGTGGAAAAAAAAAAAAAGGAAAAAGCAATAGACAAGTTAAAATGTTAAAGGAAAAATACAAAAACTTCATTTCAAAAAGTGAAGTGCCCAGCTAAGAGGACAAAATTAGCTTGAGATTAGTTTTCTTCTTGTCAATAAATGTTTTATTTTATTAGTATTATTATTATTATTATTATTATTTAGGGGGCATCACATGTTCTTGTTTTTTTTTTTTAGTTGGGCATCCCATATTGTATCCCTTAGTGGAAGATGAATAAATTAAAATAGAATTTGTATTATACATATAAAATTTATTTTTTTTAAAATAAAATAATTTTTGAGAATTGATAAATACACCTATCTAAAATTTTTATAAAATAAATTTTATATATGAAATACACCTATAAAAGTGCTAACTAATAAAATTAGAAATCAATAATAATTAGGTGTATTTAAATCAAACCTTTGAAAGTCTAAGTGAAACTAATCTTTCTCAAAATCTATTTAATTTTAAAAAAGTTTTCTATTTAATTCTGAAAAAAAAATGGAAATCTAAACTAATATTTATGAGTTTTATCATTAACATTATTGAATTGTTCATAAAAACAATATTGTTATTTTAAAATATTTTTTAGATGAATCTTTTTATTGAATTAATTCTTTTTAAATTATCAAAATCAATACGACTTATATTTATAGTCCTTCAATAATTTTATAAAATTTCAAAATTTGTTTTACTAAAATTTTTTAGTACTTTTATCATTTGAAAAAGCATGTTTGATTTATTGGTCAAATATTTGTATTCAATTTTTTTATAAAAAAAAAAAAAAAAAAATCCCCTTTCAATTTACTTGTAATTTTTAATTTTAAGAGTTATTTATGGATCAAATTTAATTTTCAATCTTTGTTCATGGAAACCCAACTCCAACACCAACCAAGGAGTCATGAAAGGATGGTTAATTTTAAAAGTTGGAAAAGTAAAAGTAGCCTTTGTCCCAAGTTCTTTACTTCAATAACATAAAATGGTATCCTGGAGTCCTTCACTTGTTTCTTTTGGGTCATGTTCCCCTTCTCATCTCTCAAAATGTGTCCCATTTGGTGGGTCACATCCATAGATACCAATCAAGATAATTAGTGGCTCTAGACATTCTTTCTCATTGAATGGAAGCATTATGATTCATGACCATCATTTGCTTAATTAAAGAATATAAGTTTTCTTAGCCAAATTGAATTATATTTGAGTTTTTTTTAATATTTTTAATGATGAACCAAAACATGAGAAATTATTTTCCTCGTTAGCTTTATATTTCTTTGTTTAGTACTTCCTAAGAACAAAATATAACCCAAGAGACAAAATTTCAAAATTTGCAAGCTCATATTAATTTCTTATATATTTCTTAAAAAACATATTTAACTTAACATCGATACATCACATTATGAACTTATATACAACAAGATAATAGAGATGTGACCAGATTTATTATAGTTCAGAAGGCATGTGAATTTGGTTCATCGGTGTGACAATCTTACTTGGGCTCACACAAACATTTTAGGTCAAAGCATATCCTTGGAGCTCGAGTTCAACCCAAAATTCTAAGATCTAGCTTGAACATCATCAGCTTGGTAGGAAAGGGCTATAAGGCATGAAGTATCACCTACAAAAAGAATAAGACTGGGGATTTGAATCTTTTGAATTAGTGAGAGGTGTAAAGTACAATGAACATGTTAGTTTAAGAAATGCCAAGAGAAAGAGAGAGAGAGAGAGAGAGAGAGAGAGAAAGAGAAGAAAAAAAGTTGAGTTATTAAATTCCTAGTACTAGTTGAGTTGAAAGTTTGCTTGACGAAGCAAAGGGTGGTGACCTAACTGATGTTAGTGCAATAGTAGAAATTTAAGCATATTTGTGTAATTTGTATAATTTCTCCTAAAAAATTAAAAGTGAGCGAACGATGATTTGGGAAGGCTAGAAAAAATGATGAAAAGTCTCATATTGATGTCCAACCCTCCACTTCAAGTGATAGATTGATTGTCATTAACTACGCCCCTCAAGTTTAAACGGGTGATAAACAA
The DNA here is from genome assembly GCF_004353265.1 of Vitis riparia. NCBI lineage: Eukaryota > Viridiplantae > Streptophyta > Magnoliopsida > Vitales > Vitaceae > Vitis > Vitis riparia. The sequence goes on from NC_048433.1 coordinate 18,719,063, forward strand.
CCAATCATTGAAGTTCCACAAATTGCTAATGACAATCCAGTAGATCAAGTTGTTCAAGAATCGCCAGAAATTGTTGAACAACCCATTGAGCAACGTCATCCTCAAGAAAATGTTGATTCAACATTAAGGAGATCTACAAGAGTAAGAAAAACAACAATACTTAGTGATTATGTTGTGTATCTGCAAGAATCGGACTATGACATTTGAGCCGAAAATGATCTTGAAACATTTTCACAAGCCATAAGTTGCAAAGAGTCAAATTTATGGTATGATGCTATGAAAGATGAGATGAATTCTATGGCATCTAATGAAGTTTGGAATCTTGTTGAGTTGCTTGATGGTGCAAAAGCCATTGGATGTAAATGGGTCTTCAAGACAAAGAAGGATTCATTGGGCAACATTGAAAGATATAAAGCAAGACTCATTGCTAAAGGATTCACTCAAAAGGAAGGAATTGACTACAAAGAGACTTTTTCTCCTGTATCTAAGAAAGATTCTCTTCATATCATTATGACATTAGTTGCAAATTTTGACTTAGAGTTGCAACAAATGGATGTGAAAACGACATTTCTCAATGGAAATCTAAAGAAAGAGGTTTACATGAAACAACCAGAAGGATTTTCCTCTAGTGGTGGTGAGCATTTGGTATGCAAGCTTAAGAAATCCATATATGGATTGAAACAAGCATCCCGTCAGTGGATGACTTTTTACTTGCAACCAATGATAAGGGTTTGCTACATGAAGTGAAACAGTTTCTATCTAAAAACTTTGATATGAAGGATATGGGTGATGCGACTTATGTCATTGACATTAAGATACATAGAGACAGATTTCGAGGCCTTTTAGGTCTATCTCAAGAGACCTATATCAACAAGGTTTTAGAGAGATTTCGGATAAAAGATTGCTCACCAAGTATAGCTCCCATTGTGAAGGGCGATAGGTTCAATTTGGACCAGTGCCCAAAGAATGATCTTAAGCATGAACAAATGAAGAACATTCCTTATGCTTCTGCTGTTGGAAGCTTGATGTATGCTCAGGTCTGCACAAAACCTGACATTGCATTTTTTGTTGGGATGTTAGGAAGATATCAAAGTAATCCAGGTATAGACCACTGGAAAGCTGCAAAGAAGGTGATGAGGTACCTTCAGGGGACCAAAGACTACATGCTTATGTATAGATGGACTGATAATTTGGAAGTGATTGGGTACTTTGATTCGGACTATGCTGACTACATTGATTCGCGAAAATCAACTTCAAGATATGTCTTTATGCTAGCCGATGGAGCTGTTTCTTGGAGAAGCGCAAAGCAAACTTTGATTGCAACTTCCACTATGAAGGCTGAGTTCGTGTCTTGTTTTAAGGCTACCTCACATGGTGTAAGGTTAAAGAGTTTCATTTCTGGGCTTAGAGTTGTGGATTCAATTTCTAGGCCATTGAAGATATATTGTGACAATTCAACTATAGTTTTTATGGCTAAGAACAACAAAAGTAGCAGTCAAAACAAGCACATCGACATCAAATATTTAGCCATAAGAGAACATGTTAAAGAGAAAACAATGGTTATTGAACACGTTAGCACTGAATTGATGATTGTTGATCCTTTGGCTAAAGGCATGCCACCGTTGAAATTTAAGGATCATGTAGATAGATTGGGACTTGGTTTCTTAATGTGATTTTCGTTGTAAGAACGAATGTTATTTTCAATGAAACTCTATTTGTGATGTTTTCTCATATTTGATTTTCTTTGTGTACACTTTTATTCGTTTATTGAGAAATATCATTAATGTTTGGACCTAGAATAAACATAGGGTTTATTCATTAAGCCATATGGGCTAGTGTTTAAGAGACATGATGCATTGTGATACATGGAAGATAATACTCGATTTTAGAGGACCTATCGCCATGATTCATGTGTTTTGTTTCTTGCTATGATGAATGATGGAATATATGGACCAAGTGGGAGAATGTTGGGATTTTATTTCTCCTGCATCTTCGGTAATAAACCGAAGACGTGATTCAGAATGTGGTCCACATCATTCCATCAATTTAGGAACCAGGATTCATACTTGGAACCATGTTCGCATCACTACCCTATGTTTTGTGCACGCTCCAAGTAGACTCGGTGATGGAGAGAGTCTTTAAAATGGGGCAGAACACTAATGGGTAAGGTTCCCTAAGCCTGCAATCTCTTTCAGTTTTTCAAAAACACCATCTAAGTGGAGGTTGAGAAAGGTTTAAAAGCACCTGAAACTCGAAAATCGAAAGCACATTTTAACCTGTAGAATGGCAATGGCGGGAGGTATGTTTTTTATCTATTTATAATTCCGCTTATGATCTAATTGCTATTTAATGATTGTTATAGCATGTTTAAATTATTTTTTTTCCATCAGTTGCTACTAGTACATCTCATGTTATATTACATGAAATTAATTATTATTTGTTCTTTTTGTTTTTGAATAATTTTAAATTTTAAGAGTTGTTTGTAGGTGAAATTTAATTTTTAGCAGAAACTTTTTTATAAAGAATTGATGTGGGCTTCTTTTTATAAGCCACAAAGCCTCCAAATTAGGAATGAAGGAATGGTATGAACTTCCTTTGCATAAATGGAAAGAGAAATTCAAACAAAAGAACAAGAAAAACTTGCCTCTTTACAAGTCTTTGCCAACAAAGAAGAAAATAATTTAACTCTTAAGCAATGTCCAATAAAAAAAATCTAGGAATTTAAAGAAAAAAAAATAGATTTTTTTCCCAAAAAAAGGCAATTTGTATAATATATTTAACAAAATCATATATTTATCTAAAATACATAGTTAATTTCTAAATTTTCTTTTTATCTTTTTTAATTTAACTTATCCTAGTTATTACAAAAAGAAAACTATAAATTTTTTAATTAAATTATGAACTGTTTATTAAAAAGTTTAAACATTTATGTAAAACAAATTAATGAAATTATTGAATTTCATAATTATAAACTACTTTTAAAACTTTTTCCAAAAAAATAGTTAATTTTTTATATTTTAGTGAAATCAGGACTTGCATTTATAATTTTTGTTACTAACATTAATTAATAAATTATTATGTTTAGAATATCTTTTAATTTAAAAAAAAAATTATCAAAATCAATAACACTTATATTTACAATCTATCATCTCATAAAATTTCAAATTTTGTTTTATTGAAAGTGTTTAGTGCCTGTATTATTTGAAAACAATTGTTTTGTTTATTGGTCAAATTTTTGCATTCAATTTTTTTTTTTAGTTAAATTTTTCTTACTTTTTTGAACTAATATGTACGTCATTTTTTTTTTAAGATTTTTTTTTTTTTGGGTCAAATGTACCTTTGAGGGAAAATTTTTCACAAAGAAATTTATTTTTAATTAGTACTTTATAAAAATGTAATGAGAATTCTTTGTTTGAGTTGACAGTTATTTACAAATGAACAAACAACTTTCCTTTATTTGAACTTTATTTTGCTTTACTTGTTGTTTGTCCTTCCCCCTTCCTTCATACATAAGAAATCTCTTTGTTCAAAGAGGAAAAAAAAAAAAGGAAAAAGCAATAGACAAGTTAAAATGTTAAAGGAAAAATACAAAAACTTCATTTCAAAAAGTGAAGTGCCCAGCTAAGAGGACAAAATTAGCTTGAGATTAGTTTTCTTCTTGTCAATAAATGTTTTATTTTATTATTATTTTATTATTATTATTATTTAGGGGGCATCACATGTTCTTGTTATTTTTTTTTTAGTTGGGCATCCCATATTGTATCCCTTAGTGGAAGATGAATAAATAAAAATAGAATTTGTATTATACATATAAAATTTATTTTTAAAAAAATAAAATATTTTTTGAGAATTGTTAAATACACCTATCTAAAATTTTTATAAAATAAATTTTATATATGAAATACACCTATAAAAGTGCTAACTAATAAAATTGGAAATCAATAATAATTAGGTGTATTTAAATCAAACCTTTGAAAGTCTAAGTGAAACTAATCTTTCTCAAAATCAATTTAATTTTTAAAAAAATTTCTATTTAATTCTGAAAAAAAATATGGAAATCTAAACTAATATTTATGAGTTTTATCATTAACATTATTGAATTGTTCATAAAAACAATATTGTTATTTTAAAATATTTTTTAGATGAATCTTTTTATTGAATTAATTCTTTTTAAATTATCAAAATCAATAAGACTTATATTTATAATCTTTCAATAATTTCATAAAATTTCAAAATTTGTTTTACTAAATTTTTTTAGTACTTCTATCATTTGAAAAAGAATGTTTGATTTATTGGTCAAATATTTGTATTCAATTTTTTTAAAAAAAAAAAATCCCCTTTCAATTTACTTGTAATTTTTAATTTTAAGAGTTATTTATGGATCAAATTTAATTTTCAATCTTTGTTCATGGAACCAACTCCAACACCAACCAAGGAGTCATGAAAGGATGGTTAATTTTAAAAGTTGGAAAAGTAAAAGTAGCCTTTGTCCCAAGTTCTTTACTTCAATACCATAAAATGGTATCCTGGAGTCCTTCACTTGTTTCTTTTGGGTCATGTTCCCCTTCTCATTTCTCAAAATGTGTCCCATTTGGTGGGTCACATCCATAGATACCAATCAAGATAATCAGTGGCTCTAGACATTCTTTCTCATTGAATGGAAGCATTATGATTCATGACCATCATTTGCTTAATTAAAGAACATTACTTACAATATGGAAGATTTATCTTGTGAAACCTTCTTCTCCGATATAAATTTAGTAAAGAATCTCAAGCAATCTTTGAGTTGGGTAAAATTAGTACTTTTGTAATAACCAATTGAATTCATGAAAATATAAATTTAAAACATATTTAAAAGTTGAGAGTTAGAAACTTCTTCCTCTATTCATATGAAATAACACAAATTCATCGTCAAAATATAGTATAAAGAGGGTTCTTTGCTTACGAGAGGCTGCATGATCATTGATCTTATGTAAAAGTGTTAAAGTCTAATGAGGATTCTTTGCTTAAGAGAGCTATATGTAAAAGAATAAAGAGCTTTCTTTTTTTCTTTTTTCTTTTTTAACTTAATTTTCCTTTTCCTATTTTGATCTTTCTTCAAAAGCAAATATTCTTTCTTTGTAGATTAAAAAAAAAAAAAAAAAGTGATATACACAACATATGTATGGGAAATTGAAATTTGAAAAAAGACCATAAATCCCCACATTTTTACTAAATACATCTAACCTAAATAGTTAAAAATAATTAATTCCAATTAATTAAAATATAAATTTTACTTAAAACCCATGTAAAATCTCAATGCTTAATTAATAAATAAATATTTAAAACTTTATTTAAATGTCAATCTTTATAGTTTTTTTTTATATTCTATCTTTAGCTGTATTTCTAATTTTTTATATTTTTTAATTTATTTTTATACTGTTGTTTATTTTTATCCATTTCCTTCAAACACATTAAATTTCTTCCCCAAAAAAGGAAGGCTTGTAATAAATAATATATATGTTATGGCGAAAGAGGCAGTATTTGATATGACAATCCGTGTTTATTAGTTATCTCCCTTAAATTTGTATGGTGTTTTCTCCTCTTACATTTGTAGCTCATTTGGTTATTAGTTGTTTAGAAAACAAGTTTTTGAGCATTGTTTTTAAAACAAAGTCTTTTTCGTAGATATATTTTAATTATTTTTAGGGACTATTTTTAAAATTAGTTATACAAAATTATTATAAATAAAGTACTATTTATAAATTAAAAAACATTTTAACTTTTTAAATAGACTTTTATTTTAAAAAACATTAAATAATTACTTTTTAAAAAAACTATTTTTAAACACCTTCTCAAACATATCCTTAAAATAGGTATATAAATATATAACTCAAACTTGTTACGAGTACATCTCATGTTTATGTTTAATAATATGAAGTTTTTAAAAAACCACATATGGATTTGAATCATACAACCTAATTAAGCCAACTAACTCGAGTCTAATCTGATCAAACTCGAATTAACTGGACCAATTAAAAGTTTAGCTTATATTAATCCGAATTCAACCAAATTTTAGGAAAACGAAGTTGGATTGCAATTATATTTTTCTTTGAACCAAAAATAATATGACTTTTAGGATCATTATCAAATTCATCTACTTTTATAACTTAATTATTTCAAATTTTAATTATTTTTTAGGATTCCTATTTTCCATTTTTTTTAAAACTTTATATCATACATCGAATGATAAAGTAATAGAAATGGAATATAAAACTCTCGTTTTCTTCCTACATGTATGATTCATATGGGACCATTTTATTTTTATTTTATTCATTGTTTTATTTAATATTTTATATTATACACATATAAAATACCTTTTCTAACCTCACCATTCATCTCTTTCTCTCTTTGGTGGGACATACTAAAATGTCCATCAAAATACCGTCTTTTCTTTACATATTGGGCAATATCCTCACCATTCAACTATTTTTCTCTTCTATGCGACCCACTAAAAATATGCCCATCAAAATAAAACCAGACTTTTCCATCATAACATGGACCCCACCTCTCTTCTTCATTCACTCTATGACGCCCACTCTACCCTTTTCCAGGGAAGTGACTTTTCAAACTAAGGCTCTATGGTCTGGGGTTGATTTTGGGACGAGAGCAGTGAGGTGAGGTTTTCGAGACTCTGGGGATCTCTCTAGGTTGCTTGGGTTTTTGAAGCAATTTTCTTTTCTTTATTTTCAGCAACTATGGATGGAGGGTTTAGAGGTTTGTTTGGAACTCTTTCCTGGGTTCTTGGACTAAACGGGCTTTGGAACTGTGTCTTTGAAGATTTCTCTGGGACTGGTGAGGTTTCTTGGGCTTTATTTGGTGGGTTGTCTGTCTTGGTTCTCTCTGGTTTAGGGGTTTTTGCCTTTATAGAAAAAGAAAATGGAAGATCAGAGGAGGGTTACAGTGGAGAAAAGGAGAAAGGGAGTCGTAGAGAATAGGGAAAAGAAAGAGCTAGAAGAGAGAATCTGTGGGCCGCGGATTGGAGGCAAAAAGCTGATGAAAGGCCTCTGCAAGGGGAAGAGGGTAGCGGAGATGTTTGGAGAGCTATAGGTGGAGAAAAGAAGGAAAAAAAAATGCTGGAAAAAGAAAAGGAATGATTGCTGCCGAGCCTCCCTTGCCCAGTCATGTCCTTTGTTTTTGACCAGTCAACGCCAGGGAGAGAGAGCCACTATGAGAAATCGAGCCTGTGTCATGCCTAATAACCATTAAGATGCTAACCAACTTGGTATCTTAGCCTTATAGGATATTCATGAACATAATTCAATATTTTATTTTCAAATTTCATTTAATCCATTGTTAAGAATATGAAAACCCTAAATTATGATCATTTTGGTAACTAACTTTTTCTTATATCTTTTGTATATTAATTAAATATAAAAAATATATTTATATTTTTAAGATAAATGGAAAGAGAGATTAAAAAAAAAAAAAACAAAAAATAAAAAGCTTGTCGCTCTGCTTCTATGTGCATGTAGTTCTTAAATAATGTTCAGCAAAAAAAAATCAACAGACTTAATAAAAATAGATTTTTCTTCCAATAAAAAGAATTTGCATGATATATTTAACAAAATCATATGTATCTCTTAAATATATAGTTATTTTTTAAATTTTCCTTTTAAAAAAAAAACTATAAAACTTTTTTATTAAAAGTTTAACTGTTTACTAAAAAGGTTTAAACATTTTGGTAAAACAAATTGATGAGATTATTGAATTTTATAAATATAAACTACTTCCAAAACTTTTTTCAAAACAAATTTCTTATTTAATTTTTAAACATTAGTCAAGACTTGTATTTATAATTACGTTTAAATAAATTATCATTTTTTAAATAATAGAATTTTTTTCTATTGAATTCATGTTTTTTTTTAAAAAAAATTATCAAAATCAATAAGACTTATATATTTAATCTTATAGTTAGTACTTTATCATTCTATTTCCATTAATTATGTTTAAAAAAATTAGAATACCAAAAAAAAAGTCTACAATCATTTACTATAGTCACACCATTTATAATCTTTATTTAAATAGTATTTTTTATTAGAAAAATACTATTTAAGAAAAGAAAAGACTATATTTCTAGTCATTAGAAAAATATATGTATATATATGTATTAGTATTTTTTATTAGAAAATTTTAGATAGGATTCTTTATTTAAGAAAGAGGAAATTATAAGCATAAATACTTACAAAATATAAAAAGAGAATTCCTTCCTTCACATATAGGTAAACACTTTTACTTTTTTTTAATTTATTCCTTTTACTTTTCTTTATTCTTATAAATTCTTTCCCCAAAACAAGGAAGAATCTCAAGCACCCTGTGAGGTGGGGAAAATATAAAGAGGATTATTCTTTGCTAATGGCGAAAGGAATGCATATTCGTCAAACCCCATTGATTTCTTTGCTTAAGCGCGGAGGTATATACAAAAGAATAAAGAGCTTTCTTTTCTTTCAACCTAATTTTCTTTTCCCTGTTGTTTGTTCTTTTCCCCTTCTTCAAACACAAGAATATTCTTTCTTCACAGAGAAAAAAAATCAAAGATATACATATGTATGGAAGACTCAGATTTGAGACCATAAACACCCACATTTTTAGCAAATACATCTAATTGCCTCATCATCAACAAAATGTCTGCTGATCATTTGCAGTTCTTGAAGAACAAGTTCATTCTGGACTTGGAAGACGCGGAGGAGGAACACTCCGGGGAAAATGAGATCCCCCTTCTCGCTCATTTTCTACAGATTAGAGATGTGTTGAAAGCAAAGGACATCACGGCATCTACACCCATCAGATTGAAGAATTGTCTATACAACGCCATCAGCGCATTAGAAGAGTGCGTGGTGTTGTCGGAGAAGCGTGAGCCCCGAAAGAAGAAGGATGGTCCGATGCATGGATACACTCTGGCGGAGCATTGGATTTTATGCAAAACCAGAAGGTTGTTGGTTCAAGTAAAGAGAAAGCTTACTGCTCCGGCTGATGCCATTATTCCTGGTATGAATGACATGGCCGCAAGTTCATCCTCCACCTCCTTACAAGTTATTCCAAGACCAAACCCTGAGAATTTTCATCCCTACAATTTTCGAAGTTTTTATGTACAAAGAAATGAAATTGTTGATCGACTTGATTTTGGGAAAGGATTTCAGGAAATTGGAATCGTGGGGATTGGGGGCTCGGGTAAAACCACTCTGGCCCAATTGGTTTTTACTAAAATCGATGGGTATCTACGGGATAACAGAATTTGGATCTGCTTATTCCCGAAACTGAGTGGAGATGTGGACTTCAAGGAGATGATAAAAGACATATTGAAGCAGTGCGGGGCAGCAGCAGTGGTGGCTGATGGGGTAGAAATAGAAGTAGAAGAGCTGTTGGAGAATCTTGGGAAAGCTTTGAAGGGTAAAAGGTATTTGATAGTGTTGGACGGCATCTGGGACATCAACATCCACTGGTATTTCAAGTTAAAGGACAAGTTGAAGTCTCTAACTGGCGATGGGCGTGTCATCATCACCAGCCGACTACCCCACAAAGCAAGAATGATGGTGGGCCCTCACAATTTGTATCACGTGCAGCCTTCATTAAAATCCCTGGAGCACATACCGCGATTCAGTTACTGTTTGAATTTACTTGGAAGATATAAGTCGAAATTGAAGGATGAGGTTATACAGCAATGTGATGGCCTCCCATTAGCAATGCACACATTGGCACCAATGATTGAAGACCAGATCCTGGGAGACAGGTAATATCTGAGCATTTATGGTATTGTTGGTTTTTATTTATTTTAATGGTTTCATAATTTATTTCATTTAAAAGTATAGAAATATGATTTAGAAAATTTTATGTTATGAAATAAAGGTTTAAAAGTTATTTGTTAATTGTCAAAACAAAATCCATTATTTCAATTTTTACCAAATTTTATTTCAACTTTTATTTGTTAATTCATTTTCTTATTTTTTTTTTAGTATAATTGAAAAGGCAATATACATATATAAAAGATCATATTTTGTTCATATTTATATTCCTATTATATTTATAATATTCTTATTTTTTATATTATAGATCTCATAAAGTTTTTTTTTTCCTTTTTTGTTTCAGCTTTTGTTTTATTTAGGTTTATGTTTGGCTCCCAGAAAATATCAAGTAAAGAAAAAAAAAATATAAAAAAAAATGGTTTTCTCATATTTGGTTTCACTATAAAATTTCAAAAAAATAATTAAATATGATTAAAATTAGTTAAAAATTTATACATTTTAAAATTATTTAATCTTTATATAATGGAGGAAATGAAGTTAAATGAGTTCAAAGAAATATATAAAAATAATTTTTTTAATTTTAAATCTATTTTTTATTTTCTTTCATTTTTTTTTCCTTCCACTATTCCTCTTTATTTTCTTTCCCTCACATTTTTCCTCAAATTTTTTGGGAACCAAACATAGCCTTAAATTTTTAGTTTTGAAAATGTCAAATTAGTGTTTTCGATTTTTCCTTTTGTAAACTCACCTTTTCCGAAAAATTGAAAAAAAAAAAAATCCAAATATGCTATCATACAATATTTCTATTTTTCAAATGAAAATATAAAAAGAATATAAACAAATAGGACTTCCCATTTTTTAATATTTTTCTGTAATATTATTTATTTTCATGTGAAAGATATTTTTTAAGTACAAGTTGCTTAAATTAAATTTTTATAGCCTCTTACGTATATTTTTGGTATTTTTGGTTTTTATTTACTTCTCACCAACCCGCCTAACAATACGTGATTTAATAGAATTTATATAATTTGTCAATCCATATAATCATAAATTGGACAAATAATTTGGTTTTTGTTTTAACGTAGCACAAAAATTGCTTTTGATAATGGATGAATCTTGTAGTAAATCTCATTCACAACACAAATTTTCTATTCTAGTATTTTTCATAAATAAAATAATTATATATTTTTATTTATTTATTTTCGGACTTTTCCCTAAATACGTCATTAAAACCAAGCTTATTATTAGTTGTTGTTGTCTTTCAGATTTTCTAGTTGGACCTAATTTCAACTTTTATCAACTTTGGAAACAAAATGTTATTATGATATTGGATATTTTCATTATTATTTTTATTTTCTTTGTTATATTTTTTATTTTAAGGTATAATAAAGCGTTTTAATACATTTATAGTTAAACACACAAAATAAATTAATATCTAAAAGTATAACAACTTATCATAATTTATAGTCTAATAAAGAAAGTAAAATCTTTATACAATATTTTCCAAATAACATTTGATTTCAAATAAACCTCATATCGTATTTTGTTAATATTCATATTTATATTTTAATATTTTGGATTCCATAAGGTGATTCTTTTTCCTTGTCAGTTCTCTTAACAAAATAAAAATTGAAAATGTACCTTTTTAAAAAAAAATGAAAATCGAAATATGCTATCACATATGGTTTCCATTTTTTAAAATAAATATAGGAGTTCCGGTTTCTTAATATTTTCCTTTAAAATTATTTAATTTTATGTGAAAACCATTTTAAAATTAAATATGTATAAAATCTTTTTAAATATTTTATTTAAATCTTTAAAATTGTTGTTACAGGTATTCATCTTGGGAGGTACGTGATGTGGTGCCGATGGTGTTGGTCAACCTTGAAGATGATGCTATATTGGGAAATGAGCTTTTGTTATCATGGCATTGCATCACCTCATATTATGAAGAAAGGGTTTGGTTTTAAAACATAACCTTTTTATATTATGATAAAAGATTCATTTAATGAGATAGTTTCCTTTTCATCATCAGGTGATAGATGTATCAAAGCTTCTTTTTCACGATGTATTCAACGAAGTCCATCATTATTTATCATTTTGGGAATCAAAAGGTCGGCCCATTAAGATAATAGTAAGTTGAGTTGCAATCACTTTCTATATATTCTATTTATCATATCATATATTGGATTTGATTTGAGACCATATACATATATTCACCAGGTTTGGAGTGGGGATGCAATGGCTAATCAACTCATGCAAGTAATCATGCAAGTAGTCAGAAATCTCAAGCTTGATTCAAACCCA